>NC_085015.1:20552487-20559987 GCF_963854185.1 Sardina pilchardus
CATACACACACACTAGGGATCGCAAGTTTCCTGTTTCCATCACAAGGGAGTTTGACCAGAGGGCAACCAGTTTGTGTGTGTGTGTGTGTGTGTGTGTGTGTGTGTGTGTGTGTGTGTGTGTGTGTGTGTGTGACAGAGACATAGATACACACTCATAAATTCATTAACTCACTATCTCCCATACACCCCTCCCCCTCTCCAAAGAACCACACTGTCAAAGTCCTTGTAAATAACAAAGTTCATCATTTTATTGTAACCATCATTATAATCATCATAATAATCCGTTTTTTTTTTTTTAATTCCATACAACATGCTGAGAACCTCAGAACAGCAGCAGTGAAGGGAGCGGCCTCTTGTATGTGTTATTTAGTTATAGTTCATCATGCAAGTCCTCAATGGGTCCGAAAGCACCCGTTCTAAGGTCTCCCCATTTCCTCCCTTGGTAGTATGACTCATAGATACGAGTGAGAGAACAGCAGGGAGCGAGGGAGAGAGAGAGAGAGAGAGAGAAAGAGAGAAAGAAAGAGAGAGAGAGCTTTTGTGTAAACGTTTCTCCCAAGATGCAATACCATACTGGTTAGATAATATGATAACAGGAAAGTAGAGCTACTGGAAGTTTCCAATTCATTACAGCGTAGCGTGGCGCAGGCCCTGCGAGGGGCTTATCGTCACCATTACACAGATAGATAGAAAGTCATTCATCTCCTCGCTAGCATGGTCCCCCAACCCTGACCCTGCGTGCTATGTTGTAACCATTAGCAATGCTATACCTTTGTCATGCTATGAGATGTATATAGTGTTCCTCAGGATAATATGCAACTCTCAAATGCCACACCACACCACCCCAAATTTGATATGGCTCTTGAATCAGCTGTGGTGAGTTTACATTGTGTACCCTTTAAATAACGCTATGTTATTGACATTAAAGTAACATTAGACAAACTATTCACTTCTGCATGTTCAACTGAGATATTGTGTGTGTATGTGTTTTGCCCTGCAACTAGTCTCGAAGGAGACTATGTGAACATTTAGCTGATAACAGGTGAGTTAAATTGTTGTGCGTATCAGACATTTAGTGGCATAAGATTATAAAAAAGGTTTGGAATATCTATCTATAAAGCTTTTTTTTTTTTTTTTTTAAATATGTATGGCTAATTTGTGTATGTGGTTAAAAAGCTTGATTTGTTAGTGCAGAAGTAAAACGTCTGTTCATGTAATGCAGTAAACAGTGTTAGGTAAGGGATACTTAATGTAAGATGTTTCCAAGAAATCCAAAATGGGGAGAAATCTTTGCTGCCATAGGTTGTCTTTTCATATCTCATTGCACAGAGAGTGATGGACTTGTTGGTCACAAGCAGTGGTGTAAAGTCCTGCTCAAGCGAAAAATCCTTATGTGTCTTAAGTAGAATCTGTGCACTTAACAAAGGTGATTTCACTAATTAGCTAACCTGGCTGAGGAGTTTTAAAATGTCTTTTACTTTCTGAAACCAGACTTACTTTACACCTCTGTGCACAGTAGCCTATGTCTTATCCTCTCATTGAGACAAGTTGCCCAACTGAACAATCCCTGCATGTGACCGAGATCTGGGGGGGAAATGGAGCATGTGACTTAAAGGGTAATATGCCCTAAAGTGCAATAAATCAATATATAGTATAATATTTTATATTTCATATATTTACATTAACATTCAAATCCAACATTAATGAGTTCTGGTCTATTTGTGACTTGTTACCATGGCGACGGAAAGGAGACGGCCGTTATCTTAACGTGCTTGTGTTTGCTCCACCGCACTTCAGCTGTGAAGAGTAGCCTATGCAAGTCCAAGATAAAGCCATGGAGACTTGCTACTGTTTTCATCGAGAACTTTGTGCTTCCGTTTGAATCTGGCTCCACGACAGAGCCAGACAAAAAGGGGCACTAATTACCTCTAGTCACAAAATGCTAATGCATGATCAGAGACTTGCGTGAGATCGGGTGAAAATCAAAGATGACAGTGGACCCCAAAGGACTTGTTAGTTTGGTCTTGGATCACCGTCGGGGGTAAGCCTCAGTGGGCTTCAAAAATGGATATTTGGGCTGATCATATCTTTGAAAAAGCTTTCATTTAAATTGAGCATCAAGCGTGACAATATCACTATTAAGACTGTAGGCCTACATCAGTCTTTTGATAGGGAGTCACCCTGAGGGTTCATTAAGAAATCTCCTCGGACACAAACACCACACTGTTCTCCCTGTTCTCCCTTCAGGATTCACATGAATATCTTTCAACGTGTTGCTGGGCTAAATCCTCTCTGCTCCTGTGGGAGTAGAAACAGCATTCTATGAATGGGCTACATGTAGGCCTGCAGAGGAGTGGTGACATGGCATATGCCTGATTGTTAGAACAGTTTGGTAACACTTAAGTTTAACCTTCCATCATAAACCTGACATACTGTAACTGTGGCGTATGTTTACACCATCTTACTACCTCCGCCAAGGAGGTAATGCTTTCATCGGGGTTTGTTTGCCTGTTTGTCTGTTTGTTTGTTTGTCAGTTTGTTAGCAAGATAACTCTAAAACTAATGGATGGATTTTGGGAGTGATCCGTATCACCGTCTGGATTCAGGAGGCGCTTATGTTTTTCTCTTGGCGGTGTAATGGCATGGTATGGCCACGTGGTGGCGATCTGAATAGTTTAGGTTCAAATGTATGACAACCAAGGAAGAACAATACAGGCGCACAAGAACAATACACGCTCTCTGAGTGCTTTTCTAGTTAGAGAAATCAGATCTGGTTAATAGTCATTATGAGACTATGAGCTCCACCATGACATGGCTATGAGCAATTATATCAGTCTTGTGATGGAGGGCTCAATGAAACGGTTAGCCATCCCTGCACAGATCTAAACTGAATGAGAAAGTTTAGCAGCAGATCAACCGAGGAGTGAGAGCGCATTATGGGATGTCTCGGAGGATTTAAATCACACAGACAGATCATGGCACGAGGGCTGAGTCTAATGACCGCCATCACATATTTCTGTCTGGTGACAGTGTTTGAATGAGCTTTTAACATCGGAGTTTAATATTTAATGCTCTGGAGAGCAGGCCTCAAAAACGGATCGAGGTTGTGCTGAATTTTTAATGCTCTGGGAGGGGGGAAAAATTATCTTCATAAATTTGTTTGAAAACAAAAAAACTCTCCCTCGTTGACCAGCATCGCTTGGAGCAGATGAATCATTAAAAACATTCCATCACATGAAGAAGCATTACAATGAGGAAATCATTTGCTGAATTACAATGCATTATTATACGAGATAGAAAACCCAGGCCGTCCAAACATTGCTTGTGGCTTTTCTTTAAAAAATCACTGGGGATGTGATGGTGTCACCTCTCTCCTAACCTGAACTCTGGAGCTTTTCAAGAGAGCAGTTTTCCTGCGGATTTCAGAAGTCCACGGAGAAATGCTGTTGATGAAGTCAACAGCTCAACACAGGGAGGAACTCTTCACATTCCTAAGAATTCCAGTCACTGTCCATCGGAATGTTAACACATTTCAGTTGAATACCTTTTCCTTAGGAAAAGAATTAAGCAACTTTACCATGCAAGGAGGTAAGATAATATTAACATACTAAACCTGTAGTACAGAGGGATAGAGAGATAACAAGGAGAGAAAGAGAGCAACAGATAGAAAGATGAAAGAAAAAAAGACGGAGAGAGGACAGGAATAGGAATATTGAGTGATTCTTCAGTGCATAACTAGAGTACAAGCTCAGTAACAGACTATATTATAGCGATGAACGTCGTCTGCCAGTCAGTCTCATTGGCCTCACTGCAAACTCTATGTGCTACAGCTACTGCAAATCATCTGGAATTAAAGGCTTCGTCACTGTGAGATACTGAGAGATGATATTACAAACAGAATTCCCATAATGCACACTAAACATGCGGATTGCATAGAAGAGTTGTCAGAGTAAGGTCAACGTCAAACACCCCTGGTTCCATGATATGGAAACAAAGCAACAAACACACAAGTGTGTAACTAAAATAAATAAATAAATAAATAAATGTATAAATAAAATCAATCAATAAATAAATAACACTCTTAAAACAATAATTCACTGCAAACAAATCATGGAACCTGTCCTGTGGATCACACATGCTACATTTCCTTCTTCCTGGGTCTTTCTGAAATTTGACCTCTTTGACCTTTCACATCAAGGTCTTTAAAAACGTCAGTCCGTCCGGTCCGTGCTCTTGGATGTCTCCAAGCTTCCAAGTCTGGCCCCTGAGGCTACTGTGCTATTTGGCCCACAACTCGTGACCTTTTGACCTATTCAACTCTGACATTTGACCTTTGACCCCAGTACCGTCCCCCTTACTGTTTTTTTTCCCCCCGACCACCTCAGTCCATGAGATCCAGGGACCAGGACGCCTCGGAGCTCTGAGTCTGGCTCTGCGAGGAGGACTGCGGCCCGACGCTGGAGCGCCGCGAGCCCCCCGACTGCTCGCTGTCCCGGCTCTCCATGGAGCCCTGCTCCCCCAGCAGGCACTCCAGGCTGGTGTGGCCCACCGCCGACGAGTCCCCCAGGGGCAGCGCCAGCGGCCGCAGCGGGCTGGAGCCCAGCGACGACACCGACGGCTGCCTGGCCACGGAGGAGCTCGGCGGGGGCGGCGAGGACGAGGGCGAGCGGGAGGTCAGCGGCGGCGGCGGGGGCGACGACGGACACCTCTCCACCAGACAGAAGCCGTCCTCCGCGCTGACCCCGTCCAGGAGGCCGGTGGTGTCCGGGCTGCAGCGGCGGGACGAGGAGGAGGACGGCGGGGGCAGCGGGGGAGGGGGCACGACGGCGACGACGACGACGGACGAGTCCAGGCTCAGGCCACTGTGGGGGGGCGCCAGGGGGGGTAAGGCAGGCTCGGCGGCGGCGGCGGCGGGGACGTAGAAGTGCGGGGGGTACGGGGCCGCCGTCACCAGAGAGTGCGTGGACGTGGGCGCGCTGGACAGCAGGTTGGAGAAGTCCGGGCCGCGGTGGTGGTGGTGCTGGTGGAGGGCGGGCTGCGTGCACAGGCTGGGCTGCGATTGGCTGATACTGGCTAAAGAACCACCGCCGCCGCCGCCACCGGAGGCGGTCTCTCCGAGGGCCAGGCCTGCGTCCTCAAGCCCAGCGAGAGGCACCTGTCCTGGGGCGGAGCCCAGGAAGCCTGGGGCGATGGTGAGGAGGGAGGACGGCGAGAGCGGATGGTGCTGATGGTGCCCCGTGTGGGAGGAGACGCAGCTGCAGGAGGGTGGGCAGGGACCACCGGGGAAACAGGACCCCGCTCCAGGGCTGGAGGGTGGCTGGGGATGTGCCTGATCAGAAGGATGAAAGGACCCGTCTCCCGATTGGTTCAGGCCTGCAGAAGACGCACCTATGAGGAGAGAGAATCAAGATCCACTTTTAGAGTTTCATGTTTGCTGTTTATGTTAATGTCTACGTATGTTACATATACTGTACATATGTGTACCTGTTTTGATAACTCTTCATTTGGATAGTCAATAGAGACTGTACACAGGTGGTTTGTTGAAATTCAAGTTCAGTCTTCTTTCTAAAGCTGTTGTTGAAATATTAATATCTACGTCAACCAACCCCAACCCCTAATCTTAACCTTAACCATAAATTAATCAACAGACTGTTTACACGCTGAG
This sequence comes from Sardina pilchardus, assembly GCF_963854185.1. Classification (NCBI taxonomy): domain Eukaryota; kingdom Metazoa; phylum Chordata; class Actinopteri; order Clupeiformes; family Clupeidae; genus Sardina; species Sardina pilchardus. The sequence goes on from NC_085015.1 coordinate 20,558,153, forward strand.
CATCTGCACAGAGTCTACTGGAGAGCATTCCAGTAAAGTGTTGCCAGCATATCTTAATATCATGAATTTCTCAACCGTCAGAAAGCTTGCTAGTACTGAACCAACAAGTGCGGCAAAAGTAAGATCAGGAAAGAGTCAGGAAGTGTGTCCCGGCTTTTGAAGAGATCTAAGAGCAGATAAAGTACACTGTCTATTGAGGAGCTCCTGAGCGCCATGCAATTAGTGTCAACAAAACAGCCCGGAGTTCAGCTCAGGCGCTACCCATATTTAGACTGTCTGTAAGACTACCGGCGCGTCAGACAGCAATGATTCTCTCTTAATTACCTCAAGAAGTGTGGAGGACCGAGGCCAGTGCAGGGCCAGTGCAGGGCCAGGTGCGGTTCAGTGACATTCAGAAGATATACACACACACTTCCTCTCTATACACACACACGGACATGCATACACTGACTCACACACTCTAACGCACACAATTAACCTTTAACACACACACAGACACACACACAGACACATGCACACGCACACACACACACTCACATAGACTGATTCACACATATACTGTATACATTAGCACACATCTCCTCTAACACTCACTCTCCCTCCCCCTCATACACACAAACATATCACACACCACACACACTCACATCTCACATACGTACATACATACATACATACTCTCTCTCTCTCTCTCTCTCTCTCTCTCTCTGTCTATATATCTCTCTCCCTCACACATCCATATCTCACACACACACACACACACACACACACACGTATTCCTTGCCCCACACACAGCTTTCCTCTCACCCTGCATGCTCCAGGCGCTGGCGCCCAGATGCCTGATGCCGTCCGCTGCCCCATGCCCATGGAGGTGGGCAGCATGAAGCTCCATGCCCCCTGCCAACGGGTGCTCGTGGTGGAGATGCAGGTCGGACGCATGGTGCTCCGGGTGCAGGTGCATGCTGGGACAGACGCCGTAGGCCAGGTTGGCACCGCCGCCGCCGGGCACTGCGTTGGGTGCCACGTGCACGCCGTACGGGTAGGAGGGCAGCGCGGCGCTGTAATGGTGCACGGTCATCTGCGTCTGGAGGAGGTGCATCATGTGGTGCAGGTCCTTGGTGAGCTGGGACACTTCCTGGTTCAGCGTGCCCATCTACACAGCATAGAGAGAGGAAGGAGGAGGGGTCAAGAGCACTGTATTCAGAACACATTCACAGAATCAATAACAGACTTTAGTTAAAACTTTAGAATGTATAATACGTTTAGTTATTATCTCTACTGCAATCATGGGGCAGGATGCACAAGTACAATCACACAAAACATTTCAGAACATAATAGTTATGAGGGCAAAAGGGCAATTTATGGAATCTATAAAAAACATGGTCAAAAGTATCCTTGTAAGGCAGTTTAAGGGTATTCTGAAAAAATGTTTGGAATGATGCAGATGCCAAAGATGCCATCTCTGTCAAAAATGAGATAATGATGGTGAGTGAACGCTCTCCACACATAGTATACGTCCTCTTAAAAACCCACTCAATACCACTGTTTCTGGTCCCAAACATCAATTTGTAGGCAAACACCTATAGGAGCCTGATAAAAAAACAAATTGTCAGACGGATGGGTTTGCATCTCAACTCCTCATACAGTATATTCAAAATATGTGTATTATGCAGATGTGTAATACAGAATATTAATAATATAATAATATAGTCAGAGATAATTATTTTGACAAGTATATCCCCAGCATCTTTACATACTGTATTTTAGGAAACACTGTATGTTGATATGCTACAGTATATGGTACATTCAGATTCTGACTTCAGCTTCAGCGCTAGGAA
>NC_085015.1:20567487-20587487 GCF_963854185.1 Sardina pilchardus
GCGCCTTCACGTCCGCGTTGGTCTTGATCACGTGATCCTGGCACGGCAGGTCCGAGCCAATCAGATCCCCCTTCCCTGCAATCACATGTCCATATATGGAGTCAATATCTATGATGTGGATTGTATGGTGACATGTGGCAACTGCAATTTGTGACAGGAGTGTAGGGACAACCTGTTGAACTTTTGGAGTTTGGCTGATTGAAAGAGAGAGAGAGAGGAGAGGAAGAAAGACAGAGAGAGAAAGAAAAAAAGAAAGAGAAAGTGAAAGAGGAAAGAAATTATAGAGAGATAATCAGAGAAGTCATAAAGAGACAAAAAGAGGGAGCCATACCCCTAATATGACCACACACACACACACACACACACACGTACCCAGTATGGCGAGCACCATGCCGTCCTTGAGGACCTCCAGGGAGCCGGAGCAGACGAAGTAGTCGGCGTGCAGGGCGTCGCCCTGTCTGATGAGGTACTCGCCCGGCGCGCAGAACGTGGTCTTGATGTGCAGCGAGAGCGAGCGCAGGCACCCGCGACTGGCGCCCTCGAACACGGGCAGCTGCAGGATGTCCTTGTTCAGGTGCATGGCGATGTCCGCGCGCAACTCGTCTGGGAAGTCGTGCAACAGCTGAGGGAGTGGGATAGAGAGGAAACAGAGGAGAGGAGAGGAGAGAGGGAGAGGAGAGAGGAGAGGAGAGGAGAGGAGAAGTGAGGAGAGTAGGAGAGAAGAATAGAGGAGAGGAGAGGAGAGGGAGATGCAAGACAAAAGATAACAGGAAGGGAGGTGAAGAAAGGAGTGAGGAGAAATCAGAAAGGAGAGGTGGATGAAAGGAGAAGAGAAGAAGGTATACAAGAGAGTGAGAGCGTTGAAGAGGAGAAGAAAGGAGCAAAAGAACACAGAAAAGTAGAGGACATCCAATATCAAGTGGGTGTGCAGAAGCATGGATCCCACTAATAGTCATTATTACAGGGACGACATTTGGTATGCTTTTTAAATCAGCACTTGGACTTTCCAGGACATGCGCTCGTGTACTGAGTGATCCGTCTGCCATCGGTAGCCCTCCGTTTCATGGAATGGAGAAGGAACTTCTTGTTCTCCGTCATTAGCTCTGGAGTCCAGTCCAGGACATGAACGTGACGCACATTCAGATGTGGCCATGACTGATACAGGCTGATGGGGCATGGCATCGCTGCAGCGATGGTGTACAAAAGGTGCTTCTAATGGATCGACAGCCTCACAGCATAACCTTGTTCTACTGTCTACACGGGTCTTAGAAGGCTGATAGGATTGTGTTGTTCTAAGGATGACCTCTTGTCGCATATGACTTTGGATTTTTGGGCGGAACCCATTAGAACCCTTGGAGCTCGTTGCACAAGCAGGAGAGTGCGAGGATAGAATTCACACACACACACACAGCCGCCCACTGACAATTCACACACTCCGTCAAAACAGCAGTAGTTAGCAGATGTTAGCACACACACACACACACACACACTCAAAAAGAAGAAACACACACACACACACACACACACACACACACACACACACACACACACACACACACACACAGGAGCACACCTAGCTGGAATTGGCACTATTATTTTCTTTATGGCACTAGTGCAACTGTTAATGGATCAGGTGGTCTGGAAGTACTTGCTTCCGTTTTCACTTACCCACACACACACCCTCACAGCGAGACTCACAGCAAGCCTTTTCAGCCAAACACAAACACAAACACACACACACACACACACACATACACACTCAAAAAAGTATACACACTACATCTTACTAATGTAGATGCCACAGACAGATCAGGGTGCATAAAAACCATACATTTATACACCATATACAATACATTTTTCACTATCTCACACATATTCACTCTCGTTTTTTGTCTCTCTGTCTCTCTCTATCTCTTTTTGTCACAAACACACACACACACACACACACACACACACACACACACATACACACACACACCCGCACAAACACAAGCCACCTACACACACGAGACCCCCCCATGCCCACCTCGTTGGCGTCGATGCCGTTGTTGACGGACCAGGTGGTCTGGAAGTACTCGAGCATGCGCTGCTTGAGGTTCTGGGGCAGGCCGTGCACCCTGATGAAGTCCTTCAGGTCCTTCATGCGCGTGTGGTACTGCGAGCGCCGCGAGTACATGCGCTGGATGATGGCCGTCACGTTCCCAAACACCACCGCGTGCATCAGGGCTGCCAGCGTGGACAGGGCGTGTGTGTGTGTGTGGAGATGAGTGTGTGTGTGTGTGTGCGTGTGTGGAGATGTGTGTGTGTGTTTGTGTGTGTGGGTGGGTGTGTGGAGATTTGTGTGTGTGTGTGTGTGTGTGGAGATTTGTGTGTGTGTGTGTGTGTTTGCGTGAAGATGCGTGGGTGTGTGTGAGGCAGGTGAGAGGTGATATAGGGAAGGTGGAAAGTAGTGAGGAGGGATGGCAGAGAGCGAGAGAGAGATTATGATGATGAGAAAAAGAGGGATGGAGTGAGACAGTGGCAATATAGAAGAGGTAGAGAGAGAGGCAGAAATAGGCAGGTGTGTGATGGAAGGGGGCGGGGACAAGGAACAGGAACACAAAAATAACAGTCATTTTCCCCCTCAAACTCTGACAGTCAATGTACCTGTGAACATTCCCCTAATTCACACTTTATTGAGGCTGAGACATTTTTAACCCCAGCAGTTCAGAATAAAGCAGTTCAAAAAAAGCTAAAAAAAAAACACAACACAAAGGTGTTATTTTCAAATGATTGATTTTCCAAAGCCATGGTTTCTCTTCCCCGTTAAAGTGAGGCAAAGGTAATGTCTTGTACTCAAAAGATACTAATTTTTCCTGAATATATTCAAATGAATGGGTGCTCTTGCTAGTGGTCCACTTCACTTCAGGAGAGCTCAAAGGAAACAGAGGCAGGCACAAAGCCGGCGGAAGAGAAGAGAGGAGAGAGTGAGAGAAAGCGAGAGTGAAGGAGAGAGTGCTTTAGAATGCAGACCCTTTACACTGAGTCACTTTGCAATTCAACTCGCTAGCCTGCATTTACATCTAGTCGTTCGTCAGAGGTCTGTATCCAAGGGGGCTCAGGGACAGTGAATGCCTGTGTGTGTGTTTGTGTGTGTGTGTGTGTGTGTGTGTGTGTGTGTGTGTGTGTGTGCGTGGGTGTATGCAGTGTGCATCTACAGTCTGTGTCTCCAGTGTCTGGTGTCTGTGTGTGTGTGTGTGTGTGTGTGTGTGTGTATTCATCAGAGGTCTGTATCTGCAAGCACTCTGAGACAGTGAAGGCCTGTGTTTCACAAGTGCCTGTAAAATTAACCTTCAGCCTTGGTGCTGTGATGGAGTGGGTGTTAAAGAATCTGTCCTCCAAGGTGTCTTAGTGTATGCACATACATGAAGGATACGGTTTGTGTGTGTGTGTGTGTGTGTGTGTGTGTGTGTGTATGGGGTGGGGGGTCTATGTAAGATCAATGTAGGCATATAAAGGTCTGTGCACAGTACAGTATTTCTCAAATGATGTGTGTGTGTGTGTGTGTGTGTGTGTGTTGGTATAGTATGTAAGTGACACTGGCCCAATCCCAATGTCCGGACTCACGAACTCACGGACTTTGGCGCGCGTTCTCGCGAAATTCGTAAGGGTTTAGGGCTGTCCCAATGTCGAATTACAACGGGCGGGAGGGTTTGAGTACAGACTTACCGAGCCCTTTCCGTGAGTCTGCATTGGTGCAGACTTAACCTAAGGGAATTACCCACAGTTCAAAGTGTTGTGACGTTTACCGCGGAGATCATAGAAAAATCCGGAAATGAAGGTAAACAACAGCACGCACGACACACGTGCATGGTGCAAATGTTAGCAACGTCTTTGTTAGTAAACATCGCTAAGGTACATGTGATCTCGTGAAGTGCTGTCCCAATCCCAAAATATCTATCTGAGCCCATGTGGCCTCACACACTCACTCACTTAGCACCTGAGATCAATTAAGTCTGTGAGTCTTTAGTTCTTAGTCTTTAGGGCTGACATTGGGATTGGGCCTATGAGTTTCTGTGTAAGTGTGTGAGCGTGTATGTATGTTTGTTTGTTTGTTTTTCAGACTGTCAGCTCAACAAACACCACATGATGATGATGCAGATAGATCTTTTTGGCAGGTTGTGTGTGTGTGTGACTGTGTGTGTGTGTGTGTGTGTGTGTGTGTGTGTGTGTGTGTGTGTGTACTGACCCCCGATCAGCATGGTGCAGATGGAGAAGATCTTCTCGGCGTCGGTGTTGGCGCAGACGTTGCCGAAGCCCACGCTGGTGAGGCTGCTGAGGGTGAAGTAGAGCGAGGCGATGTAGGCGCTGCGCACCGACGGGCCCCCCACCGTGCTGTTCACGTACGGCGTCTCCAAGCGCTTCCCCAGCTCATGCAGCCAGCCTGGAGAGGGAGGGACGCGGAGAGATGTCCAGGAATGACAAATACATGGGCTACTTGAACTCCACTGAGACTTTGGAAATACCAGGAAATCCACAATGCTAACTTTGAATTGAGTTGAATTGAATTGATTTGAATTGCTTTGAATTACAGTGCATTGCATTGTATTGTATTGCATTGCATTGCATTGCATTGCATTGCATCGAACTGAATTGAATTGAATTAAATTGAATTGAATTGAATTGAATTGAATTGCACTGCACTGCACTGCACTGCACTGCACTAGTATACTATACTATACTAAACTATACTATACTGCATTGAATTGAATTGAATTGAATTGAATGGAACAAAGAAACATACATAAGTGAGAGGAGAAGCAGAGTAAGTGGAAGGGAGCATTCAAAAAAAGAGGGGGAGGAAAAAAGAAAAAACAGAGGTGTGGGGAGAAGAGTGAGAGGGAGAAGGATCAGGACAGACAGAGATGAGGTGCCTGGGAGATTGTGTGAGAATAAAATGCAGAGAGAGAGAGAGGGAGAGAGAGAGAGAGAGGGAGGAGAGGAACGGTAGAGCACAGAGAGCAGAACAGAGGTTGAGGAGAGAGGGATGACAGGAGGATGGAAATAAGAGACACAAATTGTTTCCACTCTCTTAATCCTTAACAAAATAAGACTGTCAAGGAGCTTATTGAGAAGCACTCTAGAGTAGACAAACGCACGCTGGTGTATCACAAGCACACCCTCGACTACAGCATGGAGCAATGGAGAGAGGAGGAGGAAGAGGAGGAGAAGGAGGAGGAGAAAGAGGAGGAGAAGGAGAAGAGAGAGGAGGAAGAGAAGGAGAAGAGAGAAGAGGGAGTTCACAGGTGATGTCTGTCCAGTGGGAGAGAGCGAGCTGAAATAGCCCAAAGGCCAGGGGGGGACGGGGACTTCTGCTTATAATTAGCTACGGTGACCCTCACCTCCCTCTGGGATGACATCACTTTGCATACAAAGACCTTAGAATGACCTCTGCATAACCTTCACATGACCTTCAGTCAGAAACGCTTGCTTGAAACCATGCAATCGGGTGTGAGACAGAGACATGCACATATGCATTGCACACACATGCACACACACACACACACACACACACACACACACACACACACACACACACGCACACACACACACACACGAACACACACACATACACACTCTCTCTCTCTCTCTCTCTCTCACACACACACACACACACACACACACACACATGCTAACACACAGGCAAACCATACACACACACACACACACACACACACACACACACACAAAGAGAGACACAGACACACATGACACACACTTGCACAAAGAGAGTGCTGTAGACCACCCCTCTCTAATTGCAGATCAGCGAGCTCATCCAGCAGAGCATAACAATGACCCAGCTTGAAACAACTATCAAACACGAGGCCGAGAGAGAAGCGAAGAGCGTCTCATTTACAGTAAATGGAGGGAAGCGATTGGCATGCAACTCTTCATCTCTGTAGGGTGCGTACAGCATGTGCCCATGGAAGTGAGAGCGCTTCTCCAAGCGCCGGGGGTTCCTTCATAGCACGCACAAGGACATTATTGCTCGTCTTCAATTATAAACAGAAAACTGTAAAAGGACCTCTGAGGCATCTTAAGTTAAAGCAACACAATGTGGTCTTTCTACATTATAATGAAGGCTTCAAACTCATTCTGACGCTACACTGACTTTTGATATGAAAAATGAATTCTCAGACATTGTCAATGTGCCACCTGGAACGCTTGATAGTGCTCTATGCAACGCTATGTTGATCATCATGACCCATTGAGTCGGAATGGGATCAACTGGGTGCCGTCTTGGCGCTAAAAGGCTTCCAGTATTGATGCCAAGGGGAATCAGTATAAACTCTTCCATGATGTTTCTTTAAGATCTGTAACTTTTTGCACCTCAACACATACTGACAAAGATGCTCCACGATGTTCCACAAGCTTGAAAATCACTTCATGGAGGCACAGGTTTTGGACAGAGCAGAGAGACCTACTGAGTCCTCAGCGAGTGACCGTCTCTTCCATCTCGTTCCTTTTGTCCTCTTCGCTCCCGATGGCAGACGGCTTTATTCAGAGTAGGTAATAACGCAGTAAATAGCTGTAGAATGGGTCAGGGCAATTGTCGCTGGCAACATTACACAGCGACGGCCCGCCAATGTGAAAATTATTTTAATTTAGACAATCTGGGGAATTGCAGCTGTCCGTGTAAAAAAAAAAAAACATAACTACTTGAGCTCTGCAGGACAGTAATGTGCAGCGAACGCCCACCCACGCAGTCGTGTGCCCTCACGGCGCCTGATGGAGGAGAGGTCATTGGGGACGTCGTGTGAATGGCCTCAAGGTCTCATCAGCCGACTGGATTCTATTTTCTCTAATGTCAGTGGGATTGTATTGTATGTGTTTGTATGTATGTATGTATGTATGCTAAGGGTCTAGATGGCTGTGTGACAGTGCCTGGGGTCTTACGGAATCTCATCTGCTGTTTATTGCTTTGAATACAATGTGTGTGTGTGTGTGTGTGTGTGTGTGTGTGTGTGTGTGTGTGTGTGTGTGTGTGTGTGTGTGTGTGTGTGAGTGAGAGAGAGAGAGAGTCCCTGGGATGTGTAATCTAACAGCATCTCTGGTGCCATTTACAGCCCTGATAGGAATTTTGTTTTTATGTGTGTGTGTGTGTGTGTGTGTGTGTGTGTGTGTGTCTAGCAATCTGTAGGCATCTCTAGTGGCGTTTCTTGCAGTCTCGAGCTGTTACACGTCCCTAGCGGAGTGTGTTTGTGTGTGTGTCTGTGCCTGTAGTTGTGCCTCGGCTGCTGTCGTTTTAATTGGGGCTGTTTTTCCCAAGCTGTTGGAGGCGGCAGAGATGCCAGAGTTGATAGGAAGGGAGGCCTGCAGAGTACTTTAAATAGTTTGATACTGTAGTTACTTGGATAGTTGTGTGTGTGTGTGTGTGTGTGTGTGTGTGTGTGTGTGTGTGTGTGTGTGTGTGTGTGTGTGTGTGTGTGTGTGTGTGTGTGTCTGTGTGTGTGTGTCTGTGTGTGTGTGTGTGTGTGTGTGTGTGTGTGTGTGTGTGTGCATGTGTCTGTGTAGATGTATCTTACGTGTGTATATACACATGCACACTGCATGATATTAAGTATTAGAGTAAGTGTGTTTGTGTCTGCCTGTGTGTGTGAGAGTGTGTGTGTGTGTGTGTGTGTGTGTGTGTGTGTGCGCGTGTGTGTGTGTGTGTGTGTGTGTGTGTGTGTCTGTTTGTGTGTGTGCATGACTACACATGCATATGTGTCTTTTTTATGAGTATATGATTGTGCACGGGCACTCTGTGATATTATACGAAGGCATGAGTGTGACCCACTTAAAGACTCCTGATCTCATGTGAGACTGGACTGGACTTCACCAGTGGTCTCTGTATGAGTCACAGGAAGGCTTATGCTTCTGTCTGCATGAGTGTGTGAGCGCACATGTGTGTGCATTTATGAATGCTATTATTGTTCACGTCTCCACACACTTCATTTCTAGGCAGATATTGGCCGTGTCCGAAACAGACAGAATCCTGCCTTCTAAGGTAGCATTTGGTGGCAGCAAGGCATCAAGACATGTCCCAGTCAAACATTTCTATGAAATGCTGGCTTCTAAGACACCCTCACTTTGAGTTTTGAAGGCAGTGTACATGTATCCTTCACGCTGCCTACAATGCCCAAAATTCAATTTAATTGTGAGCAGCTGGTTTCTGGTATCCTGGCAACGGATTTCTGTGTTGCTATCTTGCTGGGCTGTCCAAAAGAAGGTTCATAGCTGGTAGCTTCATGCCTGCTACGGCAAGTAACTCGTTAGACAGCTGAAGGCAGTAAAGGCAGGAGGCAGCTGCCTTCTGTTTTGGACAGACCCAGAGTTTGTGTGCATGTGTGCAAGTCTGTGTCTATGTGTTAATAAGTTCACATATTCACACTCAGTAATAAATGTTTTGAATGCATCCATTAAGCTGGTTCATATATAACAAGTCATGCGAAGAAGTGTGAAAAAGGGGTGTATGTGTGTGTGTGTGTGTGTGTGTGTGTGTGTGTGTGTGTGTGTATGTGTGTGAAAAGAGGTGTATGTGTGTGTGCGTGTGTGTGTGTGTGTGAGAGAGAGAGAGAGAGAGAGTGTGTGTGTGCGTGTGTGAAAAGAGGTGTGTGTGTGTGTGAGAGAGAGAGAGAAAGTAAGTGTGTGTGTGTGTATGCGTGTGTTCCCCCAGCTCACCTATGTCCCAGACCTCGGGGTTGTGGCTCTCCATCTCCTTGCGCCCGATGACGTACCAGATGCAGGCCATCCAGTGGGCCAGCAGGGCGAACATGGACATGAGCAGCGTCAGCACCATGGCGCTGTACTGGGAGTAGCGGTCCAGCTTCTGCAGCAGACGCAGCAGCCGCAGCAGACGCACCGTCTTCAGCAGGTGCACCAGAGACGTCTGCGCACACACACAGTGCACGCCACAGCTAACGTAAACATGACACCAAACAACACTCTCCAAAATATAGAACATACACATGATACTATGAATACAGAGTTAACGGCACAGCTAACGTAAACATGACACCAAACAACACTCTCCAAAATATAGAACATACACATGATGCTATGAATACAGAGTTAACGGGCAACGGCACAGCTAACATTAACATGACACGAAACAACACTCTCCAAAATATAGAACATACACATGATACTATGAATACTGAGTTAACGACACAGCTAACATTAACATGACACAAAACAACACTCTCAGAAATATACAACATGATAATATGAATCTAAAATATGGTATCATATGACCTCATGAGATCATTTTGAAAGCAGACAAGTGTTAAGCACAAAACAATATTTATATTTCAATAAACATGACACAAAACAACACTCTCCAAAACATATAGCATATCACTTCTGGTGTGTACATGTGCTCCTAGTAAGCTCACTGCTCTGACCGTGTGTGTATGAATGTGTGCATATTACCCCCGGATGGGTACAATTCAGAGACCACATTTCCAGTAGGAACTTCCTACAGGACTACACAATATAACTTCACTTATTTACATGATACTATGAATATAAAATATGGTATCATATGACCTCATGAGATCATTTTGAAAGCAGACAAGTGTTAAGCAGAAAACAATATTTACATTTCAATCTTACACAGAAATTATTATTATGTTATTGGTTTGGTACACAGGGTACGATACAGTATGTTCCACTAATTAAACCCTTTTACCTAAACTGATGGAGCCCTTGCATAGACACAATACGTTACATAACAGTGTTTGTTGCCCAATTAAAGACACAAGGCCAGATGTGGTATGTGACAATACGTGACTCCATAACCAGCTCCAATAGAATCTGTGCATATTTACCACTTTATCTCCATGACAATATAGACACTTTAGTGCTGCTGTGTAAACCTAGCAGCTTCGTCTCGTCCAATTCCAACAGAATCACCACAAAGCACCAGACGGAAGACTATCCATCCATGCGTAGTCACTGACTGCATTTGGAGACGACCGTTTTCCCTGTTCATCCCTAATTTATGCAGACAAAACTTCTGTGCAAAGTAACAGATCAAGGAGTCTGCGGCTGGCGCCGGTTCCAAGTTCATTCCTCACTCTCTAACAGACGCTTTTGTGGAACGTGACGGCGAGACTCAAGCTGCTTGTGAGGAGCGGAGCGCTCCCGTGGGACCGCGTGGTGAGATTGATGGGACCGTACCAGGAACATGAGAAGAGCTCACAGTCTGCGAATTGGACTGAAGTTGTGAATCAAAAGGCTCCATTCACAATGGGCCTCCCCTTCTCTCGCCAGATTGCCTGATTCCATGTGCTTTCAGCCAAAAAAACGCTAAAACATCCACCAAGTCAGGATGTCTCTCGGCTGCATTAGGGTGGTTTAGACATTTAGGAAGGGCCTTGAATCCTGTGCATTTTCTCACCTCATTCTTTTCCATTACATATTTCACATGTGTCATCTACTCTATAAATAGATTATTCTAATTAATTATGGGTTATGATAATCATTCATTGATAACCATCTACAATTATATATTCATTATCATCATTATATATTGGCCAGTCCATCACGAGAAGCACTGTTTCCTAAGGTAGTGCACTGCAACCATCATGGCTTTGGCCAGGCTGATACCAGCATTGTGTATAAGCCACAGGACAGTGTTTTATGCAAGTTAAAAGAAACAAAACCATATATACACCATATTAACTGCCCCCCTGTATTAGCCTCATAGCTGAAGAAATGTTGCAAAATATATGTAGAAGCCTCGACTAATAGTCGGGAAATCACCGTAGTGCTGTGATGGAGGGGGTCAGTGGGGTCACTCTGCTCTACTCACCACGGTGATGTTGAAGGCGTAAAGGAGGTCGAAGGGCAGCGCTGCCACCAGGTCCACGAAGAACCAGGTGGTGGCGTAGTGGATGCAGATGGAGCGCGAGTCGTACACCACCTGGCCCGACTGGCTCACGTAGGTGGTGCGGAAGTTCAGGATGATGTCTGCGGAGGGGAGAGGAGAGGAGCACACGTGCACACACACGTGCACACACACACACACACACACACACACACACACACACACACACACACACACACACACACACACACACACACACAGAGAGACACATTACTCAATTACCTTTAGTTAATTTTTGTCCAGCTTTGCACTCCATTCATCAACTAAGTTAGGGCCCAAGGTGTAAACATCCAAAGCAATTTGGATGCAAGTGCATAATGTGAAAACTTTTCAGGTACTCAAATGAAGTACACGTTTTACATACTATGTTCTAACCAAGCGTGAAAAAAAAGTTGGAAATATATCAAGCAACCAGTTTACAATTTCAGCATCTATCCAGAATAAGACAGGAACTTGGGATGGTTGGCGCCAGATGATTGATTGTGTGGTAAATTGACACAGTCAGCTGTAGTTTAGCTCAAGGCGTGACTACACTGTCTGCAGTCTGTGTGGAAGCCAGCCTTGACTGTTTGAAGTTCAGCACACACTAAAACATCTAGGTATGAGTGACTGCCTTTGGAAAAGCTCTAAAAAAAATCCCTGCAAAATAAAAAGGATTATATTTTTATAAGGAATATTTTCTTTTTCTGTGGTGCTTTTCAAAACCGTGTTTTGAGAGTTGCGTTTTACTGTGAGACCGCTGAAATACAATATAAAAACAAAAATGATAACTTGCTGAATGTTCCGAGATCAGTATCTGCTGACAGCTGAGGTGATTCACTGCTCTGACATTCGTGGGCTATGAGCTGAGCGTATCTCTGAATGGCTGCGCCGCAGCAGACCTGCCAGCACTGCCTCTACAGCTGACCTTTGATTGAGACATGACTCATCAGACGAATCATTAAGCTGCTCCCACACTACTACAATGTAGCCACATATAAAACAAAATAATAATTATGGTATGACTGGTCACACACATGAGTACACACATGTGTAAAATGTTAATTATATATACAGTACATAACTATATACTATAACTATGTATATGTTTATGTATATATAATGTATATATATATATATATATATATACAGTATATATATATATATATATATATATATATATATATATATTTATGAAAAGCTATTGTGTGTTGAGTGTTGTCTTCCTGGTTCAAAATGCATATATTTGAGTATGGTTAGGAGATATTTCGGCATGTTTACTGAGACAACTGCTAAATGTGGCATGTCAGAGAGTGAACACAAGCATGAAATGCGACACACCATTGGTTGGTATCTACCAACGGGCATGAAACAAGACGTGTCATTGGCTAGTCTACCCTGACAGTGCCTCTAAATGGCCCCTCGTGGTTGGCAGACCGAACAGTGCCAGCCAGTGTGGGAGCTCTCTAATTGGTGATTCAGTAACGCTCGGCGCTCAAATGCCTTCTGACGCTCTTACAGTATGAGAGCCTTCTGAATAGTTGCACCTGTTCGAGGGTATTTTTAGCGCCGTCTTGAATCCGACCGGCCGGCACAGCCGCTCAGCATTGGCATCGGAGCCGGAACGATCGCTCCTGAGACACACTGAGGGTCCGTTCACGCCGTCGTGGCCTGGCAGTTTGAGTTCTCGCTGACAGAACCAGGCAAAACAGAGCAGTCTTATCTCCGAAGCAGTGAACGAAATCCTGCCCCCTATTAAAATAACCTCGGCCTGTTGTCACTTTTTCTTTTTGCACCATCATTGTTATGAATGGAAAACTTGCACTAAAATGTGAAGAATGGCGAGGGGCAACAGGATCCTGAATGTTGTCAAACTGCTGTAATTATAGGGGTTAAATTACAGATTAGCATTGGCTTTAGTGACCAAGTGCAGGCCTCGGATCAGATGAACATTTAGAATCCAGCTTAGTGGAAACCCTAGATACTTACAGTCTGGCCACAACAATGGCAGCACAGCCTCAGTTGGCCATACACATGTAACGACATGCTAACAGTAAAATGTGAGTATGCACTTTTATTCACAGAAGACATGAGAACTTACAGTCTCCTGCCAGTTCACTCTCCTTTCAGTAGCAAGGAATTGGTGTTTCGCCAATTAAATTATGTATGAGTGTGACAAAAATAAAACGTATTGTGCATTCCAATGACAAACTATTGGTCTTTCAATTAAAAAATGAAAGAAAGAAAAAAACACCAGTCGAAAAAAGCAACTTTTTAGTAAAGCAAGATCACCGTCCTTGGGTGCGTTTTTGACACCAGATTTTGAGCACATATTGTCTGATAGTCCACACAATTTAAAAGTGTGATGCGCGTGAATCTGTTTTGGTGAAAATGGGTGGCCGATTTTCCGCCTGGACATCAACTCTCCAGCAGAGTTAATTTAACACTTGTGACGACACTAATCAAGCCCCTTGCGAGCGTGAGATTGCAGCACTAGTGGGCAAATTAGACACCAGAATAAAATACCACACACACACACACACACACACACACACACACACAAACCTTCAGAAATGTGTTAGTGGTAAAATAAGAGGCTGTGGCATTTACTCTCTTAGGTAGGTCTCAAATGTCAATGCTCGATTCACAGGTTCAAGGCAAGTGAAAGCTGTGGCGCGCTAAGGTTTCTCATTAAGGAAGATCCCTCCGTATAAATACGCCGCTCTCCAGTATCCCACAGATTGACCTTTTGACCTTCGCCTCCTTTTCCTTTTCCTTTCTCTCCTTTCCTTTTCTTGTCGCGCGGTTCTCCTGTTCCTTCCTCCGCCCTGTTCTGTCTGTCTCCCCGAGACTGCGGCAGACGCAGGCACGAGATCACCCAAATGTCAGCCCACTACCCTGAGCCAAGGTCTCCACAGGTCGTCCTCGCCATGTCCCGCACACCTGTCTCCTCACAAGCCCAACCTCGTGCTACCCTTTTCAGCGGAAGCTGCGCTTTCATAGGCCAGGTGCTACTGGAACAATGGCAACACCTCATAGAAAGGTTCAACAATAAATCCTACACAATCAAAACTCATAGTTTAAAGTCAAGTCAAATATGAGTTAATTAATATTAGAAATATAAATATTAAAGACATTTCAGCATTACTGTATGTACTATCAATACATAAAGATGGGTTTGGGATGGGTGCATAAAGATAGGTTTGGCATCTACAGTACCAAGGACTGTGTCCGCATTGGTTGGAGTCTCCTTGCACCCATGTATTCAGCTCAAACCAATGATAAATATAATTCCGTCTCTTCATTAGACAACACAAAATGTGCCACCTTTTTGAATGCATTTAGTGTCAATTGACCAAAATACAAAAATGTGTTTCCATTTCACTTTTGCAAAATACTGTACCACTATTTTGACATGTCTAATGCGCTATATAAATAAAAATGACTGGACTTGACTAAATACTGTATGTGTGTGTGTGTTTACAGCTCTGGAAAAAATGGAGAGACCACTGCATTTTTCTGATGCCATTTTACGGTTGATGAGTGATGATTGATTCAAATGATTTGACTGTCATGTTCAAATTTGCAGTGGCCTCCTAATGTTGAATGTCGTCAACTCATTAGAATGTCACTAAGCAACAGTGGGATGACATCAGACCAAAAAGGTTTAATGGAAACCGCCTATTGCTTATATTGCTATTAACTTAATAATGTGTTGTGCTTTACATTAGTAACAAGTAACTACTTGAAAATCACGTAAATACAGTATATGTGTGTATGTATGAGATTTATTACATACTTTGTGTTTATATCACGCATTGCTTCATTTATAAGTACATTGTCAAAGACAAGTACAATGTCAAACAGTGTCAGACACTGATAAAAAATTGATAAAAAATTTGATGACTGTTGCACAGGAGGAAGTGCAGACAGTTGAACCAGCTCTAGCTGACCCTAGAATCAGCTCTTGCTGACCGTGTCTTACTTCTGCATTTAGAACTCACCAAGAATGAAGAGCATCTCCACGGCGATGTCACTGACGATGGTGCTCCTGGAGGCCGTCTCCAGGTCGTTGTACGCCGTGAAGCACACGTTGTACGGGACCGTCACGGCGACGTAAAAGGTGGCGAGCAGGATCATCCAATCCCACAGCGCCTTGGAGATGCTGTAGTGCAGGAGGATGAAGCGGGACTTTTGCACCGTGGCCACCTTGTACTCTGGGAGAGAGGGCTTCTCAAACATGTTCTACAGGGAGAGGGACAGAGGGACAGCGATGACCACACAGGAGTGGACACACAATGAGAACACTAGACTAGAAGAGAAGAGAAGAATAAAAATACATGCACACACACATGCCCCCCACCCACACACACACAGACACATTCAAACCACCACCATTTTCATCTTTCTCCAAACAATGCTCCACTGCTGAATAAAACCACCAGCACAAATGAATCAATGCAAATGAGAACCCTCCAAAACCACAAACGCTTCCCTCTCTGAATCACAGGTGGGGGCCTCTCTGATTTGGGGGGTGCGGAGTGTGGGGGGGCGTTGGACTCGCAGAGACCATTATCTCTCCTAAATGACATCTCTTTCCCGCGGAGGGACCCGTGAAAATCGCTCACTGATAAGCTGGGGCTGATGGGGATTGTCCGGGAGGATTCAGCCTCATTTGAGGTGGGCCAAAGGAAGCCTCCATCCGCCGGCCACCCACGGCCAGGAATAAAGAAATAACCAGCCCTTCTAATGGCCTGGAAACACTTACCGGGGCCATCAGGACGCACAATGGCCCATTTAGATGACCGACTGAGACAGACGCCCGGTCCGTATTCACCGCTAAACAATGGGCCCTTGATTGTGAGGCAGCTCCCAGCCAAGAATTGTGGGTAATGAAGTATTAAATTGATTTTTGTGTATGTGTGTGTGTGTGTGTGTGTGTGTGTGTGTGTGTGTGTGTGTATGTGCATGGTACGCCTGAGTCCATATACTTTCTGGTAATAGTACGGCTTGGCAATTACAGGGTCTTTTTTGGTTAAATAATCAAAAGGGTGGAATGTGATAATTGCAGCCCATGGATCAAGGGAAAAAATGAGAGAGAAAGAGAGAGAGAAATAGAGAGAGAGAGAGAGAGAGAGAGCATGGAATTGTCACCTCAGGAAAGAAAAATACGCGAAGCGGTAAGATCTCTCGTGATCAATAGCCCTCGACCTATTTGATACCGCGGCCTCATGGGAAATCTGGTCCTCCCGTCCGCGGTGCGTGAAGAAAGTGGCGGAAGGGGGGGATACGAGGGTCAGACAGTTCCAGTGATGGAACACCAGATTAACGGCAGAGGGGGACGCTGACCGCTCCAGCTGAGCGGGGAGTTCATTGATTCAAGCCGCTTATTCAAGAGGCAAACACAAAGCTGCGGCTCGCACTGTTTTAGCGGCACGGCTCATCATCGCCAGATACTGGGCGCTGGGGGAAGGCCTGATCCGCTTTACTGATCCAATCGGGTGGGGAAAAGTACGCTGATAAAAGTTTGGAGGAGTTTTCTTCTCTTTTTATTAATAGAGGCATGTTTTCCCTCGCTCAGCTTGGTAAAGGGAGAAAAGTGTATGAAGCTCTTGTGTCTCTTGTGTGTACTGTAGGTTTGTGTGTGGGTGTGTGTGCGTGTGTGTGTGTTATATTTATGTCTGCATGTGCATGAGTGTGTGTGTGTGTGTGTGTGATATTTATGTCTGCATATGCGTGTGTGTGTGTGTGTGTGTAATATTTATGTCTGCATGTGCATGTGTGTGTGTATGTATGTGTGTGTGTGTGTGTGTGTGTGTGTGTGAGTGTGATATTTATGTCTGCATGCGCGTGCGTGTGTGTGTGTGTGTGTGTGTGTGTGTGTGTGTGTGTGTGTTCTGGATTGGGCTTACATCACCAGGGGTCACGTCACCCCATGGTACTGGTGGCCCTGTGGGTGCAGGGGCGGACAGATTAGAGGGGAACTCCTCTGGATCACATGACGCCCTTCAATCCCCTCGCAGTCCACACTGATCTTCTCTCATTAGGTTTCACTCTTCAAGCCTCTCTCTCTCACACACACACACCACACACACACACACACACACACACACACACACAAACACATGGACGCAGGCACGCACACACTGGCACACGCACGCACACAAACAAACACACACACTTACCACTAGCACAAACTAAACTCAACTAAAACCAAACACCACATACACAAAGATCAACACATAGTCCCAAACAAACAGATGTGTACAGACAGACATACAGTACACACACAATTTTGTACATCAACAACCTGAGCATATACTTTCGTTTACTAACACACACATACGCACACAAACACATTCTCACACAAACACTCACACACACACACACACACACACACACACACTGATACTCACACACGACACAGCAACACAGCCATACACACACAATGTCCCCTTGTGACTACGACCCCCATCATGCTTCAAGGCAGGATCCAGTGACCTCCATGATGATGGGCAGTGTCCTTGGGAAGGAAGCACACAAGAATTGCCCCTCTCTGCCCCCCACCTCCCCACCTACAGCACAGCATGGCAGACGGCTGGTGTGCAGAGGAGCCCCTGGGCCTCTATCCTCCAGACTGACGTCATCTCTCTCCAGCCCCAGCCTCCCCTAACGCAGCGGCTGGCTCATCAATTCAACATCCATACGTTAAGATCCATACGCGTCTCTGGGCCTTGTGCGCAGATGTGACGCAAGTTCATTGTGTCCACTTGAGCATCGCAGTGCAGAATTTGCGTAGCACGTATAGAGCTTTGATTTGGAGACGATGAAAACATTCAACGAGGTCGATACGTATTCCCCATTGCAAAAGCACTGACGCAGGTATAGCCGTGGTAAGCCACTGCTTCCATTCCCCCTGACACTGCAGCAGTAGCACTGCAAGGACAGTGGACACTGTACTGCATGTTTGCTCTGGTCTT
This sequence comes from Sardina pilchardus, assembly GCF_963854185.1. NCBI lineage: Eukaryota > Metazoa > Chordata > Actinopteri > Clupeiformes > Clupeidae > Sardina > Sardina pilchardus. The sequence continues at coordinate 20,585,359 of NC_085015.1, forward strand.
GGGAGAATCTCATTTAACTAGCAGTAGGTGAGAGGCCAGTGGACACAGCAGTAGGGTGTCAGTAGCTCCTCTAGAATCACTGTGACCTACAACGGCCTCGGGCTTATGACGCACCTCCAACAGCCATCTCATCTCATTGACTCACACCACTATTTACAATTATTCACTTCCCAATTCCCAATTCAATTCAACTGCCAAAGATTTATCTTCTGCCACATCTAGCATTTTCTTGGAAATGCACTCGTCATTACCGCTGCTATTGTATTACAGTAGATGTCTCTATTATTGTTAGTACTATATAGCATTATTGTTAGCACTCAAAATGATACATTGTCATTATACCTCCATGTACATCCATCCTGATGAAATAAACCTGCCCTAAAAAAATCTCCTCCACTTTCACTCTCTCTTACACAAACTATAGGCTACATTCACCATCATGTCTGGCAACCACCATTACTGTAGCCTGGCCCGGTCTACCCAGAACTTGTTTCAGGGAGATCTAGTCTGTTCAGTTCAATAGCGCTTCCCTCAAACAAGGAAAATGCCAGGCCAATCAGCGAGGAAGGGGGGAGGACAAAACCAAAACTTACTGTGATAAACAGAAGCAGCAACACCTACAGACGTCAAAAATGCAGTTGGAGAAATTTAGAAATTATAGTGGGTAGACTGGCATACATTGTTTCCTGACTGTTGATGCTGTATTATCAGTTTGTAAAGTTTGGGAAGTAGGAAGTCAAGTAACATTAGGAATCTCTGGTAAGGCTGGACCAATTATTTAAAAGTTAGAGCCTGTCACAATGCAAGTGTTGGAGACGAATCCCAATCGTGAATCACCAGACTCTATTCACTTCGTGAGAGTCTGGAATTTTCCAGGCCTCCACTAATGGCCCTAACCATCAGTACTAGCGTTAAAACCTCAGTCCTCTCCTCAATATCTCTCACAGCAGCTATCAACACCACCCACCTAAAACCTCTTCACGTAACGATCCCTCAACACCCATTCCCAGTGTCACAGCAAACATGATTTTTCACTGATGGCACAATAATCAAGTCCACAAACAGTGTTGAGGACAGAGAGGGTGCAAGCTGTTGGTAGAAGCTGAGAGGAGAACCATTTGGGAGTTTTGAAAGATATCATCTCTGTTGGCTTTGTTTCCTACAGTGGTGTGTGTGAGTGTGTGTGATGAAAATGTATTGAGAAATGTGTCAGCTGTAAATGCCATGTTGAATCTGCTTGTGATGTTCAGTGCTGTGAAAAGGAATGCTCCCCAAGGGTTTAAAACACGAGCGTAAACATGTACCATACCTAATGCTGACATACTATAGATCAGTTCTTCATCTATTCTGTCAGCTGCTGAAATACCCTTAAACAAGTTTAAGCCAAATCCATTCTGAGATCCACCAGATCCATGCTATATCCAGACCCGATATAAGCTAGAATCAGGACAGATCCAGATCAGATTCATGCTAGAACCAGGCTAGATGCAGATGCAGATCCAGATATAGGCCACATCCAGGCTAGATGTGCTCCAGCATCAGCTGCCTTCATCTGGCCATGGCCAGCTAGGTGGTGTTTTTAGTGGTGTCAGCAGTGGCCTCTCCACCCTGCCCAAGGCACAGAAAGCAGGTCAGAGCCAGCAGGCCTGCCTGGTAAAGTGGGCCATAGTACAGTAGACTCTCCAGGTGGGGGCGGGGCACTGAAGGACACGACCAAAAATGGAAAGAGGAATTTCGACAAAAAAGAAAAGAGAAGTTCAACAACAACAGCAGAATAATAAATAGGCCAGACAGAAAGGCAGACAGACAAACAGACAGACAGACAGACAGGCAGGCAGGCAGGCAGGCAGGCAGGCAGGCACCCTGGGGAAGTAGACTAATAAATCAATCAGAAATAGTCGGATAGAATATAATAGATAGATATAGAAAGATGAAGGGAGAGGGAAACAGAGATATATTTATTTATAAAATACTTTAAAAATCTAAATTTGCTAAATCTTCTGTTCAGTCCAGACCACGGTAGCTCAAATCTGACCGTATCCCTCTCTCTCTAAATGCCCTCTGTATAACCCCTTCTGAAGCTCATCAACTGACCCCTGCTCTCCTGCCTGGGACCCAACACTGCAGCC
>NC_085015.1:20589987-20592487 GCF_963854185.1 Sardina pilchardus
GAGAGAACAGGAAAGAACGACAGATCAGGAGAGCGCAGCACGGAGGAGTAAAAGAGATAATAAAAAGAGCGTGGAAAAGACTGAAGGAGAGAGGGAGGGGTGCTTGGATGGCAGATTCTGAGGTGACTTGTAAACCCTGCTAACCCCTACCCTCCACACACACGCACACACACACACACACACACACACACACACACACACACGAGCACACCAGGAGATCGTTTCAGTCATCAGTTTCTCTGATCATCCTTGAGCTCTCTGCCATGGAGGCCCCCGTAGCTGTGCCAATTAGGAGACTTAAGTTTCAAAGCAAGAGGGAACAAGAGAGAGGCACACACTCGGAGGCCAGACAGAGTGTGTGTGTGTGTGTCGGTGCTACTGTGCGCGCACGCGTGTGTGTGTGTGTGTGTGTGTGTGCGTGTGTGTGTGTCTGTCTTTCTGTGTGTGTGTGTGTGTGTGTGTGTGTGTTTCTGTATCTGTGTGAGTGTGCAAGTCTGTGTGTATGAAAATGTGTGTGTGTGTGTGTGTGTGTGTGTGCTCAGTCAAGCCAGACACCCAGTCATCACTGCTGTCTGAAAGGACCTGTTAGAGAGAGCAGATGCCTGTCTGTGTCTCTCAGTGTGTGTGTGTGTGTGTGTGTGTGTGTGTGTGTGTGTGTGTGTGTGTGTGTGCAGATGTGTATGTGTGCAGACTTGCCTGAGGGAGACTATATTCTTCTCCTCCTTCTCTCCCTTGTGCTCTCTCTCTCTCTCTCTCTCTCTGTATGTACTGTATGTGTCTTTGTCTGTCAGGCAGTATTGTTGAATTAAGTGACCAGTCTCAATAGCCAGTGTGTTTTTGTCCACTATAAACCTTAGCTGGCCCTTGTCCTCAGTGACCACTACTTTTGATAGAGCGATTGCAGCACTTACAGATGGACTTATTCTCTAAGGCCAGCAAGCTCCCGAGCTACAATAAAATGGCGAATAAAACCTGCCTCTCAGACACTAACAACACACTGTTGGGACAAGGGGCTCAGGATTTGGAGAGTTAGCTTCAGCCAGTTAGCATCATGGTTGGCTGCCACCATCTTTACTTCCAGCTACACTTTCACAAACAAGGCAATGAGCTGCCACATGGTTTGTGGACGCAAATGTATGTTGTTTATGTGGACTGACCGTTTCTAAGCTGGAAGGATCAACCAATCAACGTGGACGACAGTTTGTGTTTACATCTGGAGACAGTCAGACACTGATTGTGTAGTCTCAGTGGGGCTCTGACCTACTTAGATAATTGTCTGTATGTCAGGTGATGATGGTGTTTACCTGTCTGTCAAATGTGTATCATAAAACATCTATTTTAAGATCATTCAACTATTACAGTATACATACACCTACATGACACCTACAGAAATAGTATAGCTTACATATTGTGACACACACACACACACACACACACAAACAACACCCATGCAAACAACACACACACACACACACACACATACTGTACACAAACAACACCCACGCAAACAACACCCACACAAACAGCACACACACACACACACACACACACTGCCCCGAGGTGCTGAATTTGAGGCTGTCAGCAGTGACATTTGCCTCCTTAAATGCAATCTGAGGAGCAGCCGGCGCCTTCACCATGAGCACTGAGGCAGAGCGCACTCAGCGCAGCGGCTTTTGCAGCGGCCCGCACCATTCTGCTCTCCTCCACTGTGCCCCCTCACTCCCTCGCTCCCTCTCTCCACTTGTTCTCCCTTACGCCGCACAACAACTCTCCCACCAGTCCACACCGAGCCTTCTCTCTCTCCTTTACTCTCCACCCTTCTCTCTCTCTCTCTCTCTCTCTCTCTCTCTCTCTCTCTCGTTTCATTCTTCCATTACACTGTGCCCTCTCAATTTTTTCTTTCTTCATCCCTTCTTTCGAGTCCTCGGTCACGTGCACACATACACTCTCTCACTCTCTTACTTCCATCTCTCTTTTCTATTTTTCTCCCTCTCTCTCTCTCTCTTTCTCTCTCTCTTCACCACTTCTATTGTGCCCTTTCTCCCCCCCTCCACCCCATATACACATACAAAAGGTCCCATACATCCATATCTAAATGCGTCCATCCGTAAAATGAAGCCTTTGGCTGATTCGCTTGGACTAGTGTGTGGCTGGGTCACCCTGCTGATCAGTGCACAAACACACACTGAGGTCACAGACCCCTGGACACTCTCTTAGGACACCTCCCAGATACACACACACACACACACACACACACACACACACACACACACACACACACGTATACACACACACACACACACACACACACACAGTCTCAGGCACACCAGCCCCATCTTAATGAGCCTGTCCATCAATATCAGCTGACTATGGCTATATTTCCCAGCTCAAATCACCACTGTGCTTTAATGCACATAAGGCACTAAATAATAGGAGTGTGTTTTTTCACACTGTACACTGTGCCTATGACAGGCTAGCGGAGCCTATTGACCCTGTAGGA
>NC_085015.1:20599987-20617487 GCF_963854185.1 Sardina pilchardus
GCGTGTGTGTGTGTGTGTGTGTGTGTGTGTCCGTGTGTGTAAAAATGCATGTGTATGAGTGTTGGTGTGTTGATGTGTGTTGATGTGTGTGTGTGTCAGGGTGTCAGCATGTTTGTGAATTGTGAATGACATAGCCCACAAGTGACTCACTGGATGCTGACAGGATGCTCCTTTCAATTCAGCACCATGGACAGTCCCATGAGCATCTGGACTGGACAATGTGCTATGTCAAGTGTGTGTGTGTGCATGTAATGTGTAAGTGTCTGCATGTGTGTGTGTGTGTGTGCAATGTGTGTAAGTGTCTGCATGTGTGTGTGAAATGTATAAGTGTCTGCGTGTGTGTGTGTGTGTGTGTATGTGTGTGTGTGTGTGTGTGTGATGTGTAAGTGTCTGCGTGTGTGTGAGGATGCTCTATTGACCCCACTCTCTGCATGCCTGTGCCGTGGGGAAAGTGACTTTAACAGTGTTCAGAGAGACAGCCCCAGCCAAGCGTATCGTAGAGAGCCTTGCAAGCTGGAAACACATACTGTAGTGTGTAATAGTGTGACATTGGGGTAATTGCATTGGGGTAATTTTGTCTGTGTGTGTATGTGTGTGTGTGTGTGTGTGTGTGTGTGTGTGTGTGTGTGTGTGTGTGTGTGTGTGTGTACGTGTTTGTATGTGCAGACATGCATGTTTTCCACGTATGTGTGTCTGTGTCTGTGTTTGTGTGAATGTGTTCTAACAGACCCCCTCCATACAAAGTCTTTCCAAACGCGGTCTCTCTCTCTCCCTCTCCCTCTCCCCCTCTCTCTCTCTCCCTCTCTCTCTCTCCCTCTCTCTCTCTCTCTCTCTCTCTCTCTCTCTCTCTCTCTCTACAGTGGGCAGCAGAGCCACCAGAGGGTCGTGCATCACCACAGCCTGACACCAAAGCACCGCTTAACACCCAACCATCAGGCACGCCGCCACAGGCTACGCAACTGGAACAAATCACATCCACACAGAAAAGCCTAATGCACATCCAAAACAGCCTGCACACCAACATCAACACTCCACACTGTTCCTGGAGTCCTCCAATGATCTATCTCACAACAACCTGAACATTAAACATAACAATAACAATGCAATGTAATGACATAAAGTACCTAATAGTCTGTGTGTGAAAGGAGACTAAGCCGAGAGCCGTCTGAAATGTCACCATAAACTAACATAATGAACACATGCATTACATACATTAGTCAAGTCACCGGGCGCTGACCCATATCTAAGGTATAAGAATGCATAAGACAAACGATCCATCTGAACCACAACCGTAAATAACATGTTTACTGGTTCCTCTTCGTGAGTGCAGTGGTTCCTGTTCAGCATGACTTTAGCGGCTGAAAATAACAGCTGCTCCCTCAAACACTCCCACACTCCCTCGCTCGCTATTTTTGAGTCTCGTCTGTCTGACACAGACATATGCAGTACAGAAGCAGTGATATAAAACACACACACACACACACACACACGTATGTACTCTGCGGATATGAACACACAACTGGAGACAGACACTACAGCACATGTAAGGATGCTTTGGGATTTGTATGGAAACCAGATGGACCTGTAAGACTCAATGGACGCTCTCCAGCTAAAGACAGGACAAACAGAGCATAAGACAAATAGAGGCCCCCACCACCACCCCTCCCTCCCTCTCCCTCTCCCTCTCTCTCTCTCTCTCTACCTCTCTCTCTCTCTCTCTCTCTCTCTCACACTCACACACACACACACACACACACACACACACACACACACACACACATATGTTGTGCACATAGACAGAGAGCAGCTATTTAATTGCCTGTCTCCTAAAGAAGCAATCCTTTAGGGAGAGGAGACTGAAGAGTGTATCAAGCAGCACGAGTCACAGAGGAATCACAGAGGAGCAGTGAACAGGGAGGAGGCAGGTGAGGAGGTGTGTGTGTGGGGGGGGGGGGGGGGGGGGGGGTATAGGCGCTTATGCTGCCACTGAAACTATTACCTTGACAACAAGTCACTGAGAGACTCTGCGCGGTGAAAAACCCGTCTTCCTCTCCGTCTCTTTTCCTCTCTTCCTCCCTCTCTCATCTCTCTCCCTTATCTCTCTTTCTGGTTCAGTCTCATTCCACCTCTCCCTCACCTCCCTTCCTTTCTCTTCATCTCACGCTCTTCCTCTTTATCCTCTCTTCCTGTCTGTCTGTCCCTCTCTCTTTCATCTACCCCTTCTCTCTCCCTCTCTCCCTCTCTCTCTCTCTCTCTCTCATGCTCTGGTTGAAATCCAAGACCAGTCAACGCTTTCATTTGGCGTTTAGAAGCCTCTAATGAAAAGGCTGCAGCTGCAGCTTTGGAGCGTGTGCGTTCTGCTGTACCTCGGTTCCGTGTGTTCCGTGTGTTCCGTGTGAAGTCCAGCAGCATCAAATGCCCCCGCTGATGATCAGAGAGCTCACCTCCAGACGCTAACGAGGACTGAAGCTACGCTATCAACACCGGCTAACTGGCTCCACATCACACTTGGCCGCAATGTGGGTAGCCACTGCTAGATTTGTTAAGAAAGTAAAAAAAAAAACAGAATGTAGAAAGAAGCCTAGAGAAGGGGTAGACATATACACGTCTAGCTCGGTGATATATTTTACATACAAAGTGCTAGGTCAGCGTCTCAGCGATATATTGTGAAAAGTCCTGTAAGCCAACTTCATGATTCTAAGGACGGAGGGAGAACGGAGGTCTACAATCTAGTAGGCCCTCCCACCAAATTACAATGCACTTCAAAATGCCATCTGAGGCAGCCCAAGTGCTGAGATGCCAGAATATGTGAGTGTGTTTGTTTGTGTGAGTGTTTCAAGGTGTGTTCGTGTGTGTCGGTGTATCTAAGTGCATTGGTATGTGTGTAGTTTCTTGAGCGAAGTGAAATTCAGCAGTTTTGTTGCCTCCAGAAGCTTTACTGTATGTAGACCAGCACCAAGTTCATACTCCTCTCTCTCTCTCTCTCTCTCTCACTCGTACTCTTCATCTCTCTCTCTCTCTCTCTCTCTCTCTCTCTGCTCCATATTTCCAGCTACACTATAGTACATCTTGTGCTGCAGCTAAAAAGTGCACAATTCACCCAAGTCTGTTTCAGGCTCTACTGTATATCAGGCCACCAAAATGGGACGGAGCAACGCTATGGACAAACCCAAGAGCTTACACAACATGGCAGCGTCCAATAATGCTGACCAGACTCACGCTTTTCCCCCTTCGCGAAAGCAGAACAACAGCTGAGCGCTAACTCAGCTGCATGGGACGACATGCTCAGTAGGGGAGGATAACTGCTGGAGAGAGTTAATGAATGTGATACTTCTCGGCAAGTCATCGAGAATAATCGAAGGAAAATGCGTTGAGTCTACCCAAGGACATCACGGCACAACCTGAACCACGGGAGGGGTACATTTATTGCACTCCGACAATCAAATTCCAGGTCAATTAATTCCATTTTCAATCACAAGGAGTCAGTTTCAGCTCCAATAATTTATGCGTTTGTAGTTGTAAATTCAGTGGACCATGAAGAGAGTCGTTTACAGCTTGAGCATCTCTCTGTACCTCTGCACCAGACAGTCTGAAAGCGTAGGCCTACTTATTAAAATGGCCATGGCTTTTTTTTGTTTTCTATCAACAAGACAAATGCTTCTTAGAAGCATGTTAGAAGCCCTTTACAGGGTCTTTTTTTGATCTTCTCCCCCATGGAGGAATAGGAAATGGCTCAACTTGAAACTTTCTTTTTTCATCTATGTTTGAAGAATTCTGCAAATAGAAATTCATAGGGGTGGTTCTTCAAACAAGCACATGTTCTGAATTTGGCCTTTCAGCTTTCCACTTTGAGAGCACGCTGAGAATCTTATATATCGCTGCACTGACTAATGAAATCCTTCATAACAGCCCAGCTACATACTGACCAGCTGTACCTTCAAGATGGCCCTGTCTGTAAAACGTTGCCATGGTTAAAAGCACAAAATGTGATCCAAAATATTTATAAATATGTCTCTTATTTTAACCATGTTGTCAAAAGCACGCCTTTCAAACCTTTCTGCTCTTGACAACATAATAAGATGCCAATTTGCCCCCCTTATCTCGAGACCCGCACCTGTGTTTTAAGTGGCGGCTCTTAATTAAGTTAGGGCACTCCCGCGCCTCGTCTGCTAGATGCATATTAGCACAGCCTCAGCCTGGATAGCTGAACAGCTGCAGGAGTACAGGAACTGAAGTAGGACCTCTCAATCTCAAGCTTTATGAACCCTGAAATATTGGGGAAAATTGGTCTTCTCTTCAGAGAGAGAGAGAGAGACACACACACACACACACACACACACACACACACAAATATGATGAACAACTGAAATAAAGCATCGAAATAAAGCACAAAGACCATACTGAGTCACTTCATTGTGACTCACACAATCATTAAATCTCAAGAAAGATTACTGCCTTGTGCAAACAAAATGTTAAGGCGACAGGGTTCATTTCTCCCAAATGCAAAAGAAATTGTGGTTCTAATAAGGCGAGAGACAATGGGCTTTTACTTCACGATGCACTTGTTATTAATGTGTGCAATGCTTAGTAATACAACTGAAGTGCATTTGAGGACAAAACATCCTACTTGTGCAAATAGGGAGTATGCAATGCTACAGCTCCAACAATGGCATCATCATTTATATATAAATGTATAAATAGGGAGTATGCAATGCTACAGCTCCAACAATGGCATCCCATAAATCCATAATAGTGTGTGTGCACACAGATCTATGCTTGTGTCCCTTCACCACACACCTTTTCAGTGTTTACCGGGGGCTTCTGAGGACAAGTGGTCCTGCTGCACTGTACCAGTGCGGGGGTCATCTGATGCTGCGGTCACGGCAACACGTTGAAGTGCCATCCCTAAAATCTGCTCTATCTGTTCCACTCTGGAGTGAGTCGCTCTGATGACAACACCAGCTGCTCAGTACACAACCACATCCGTACCATCTCTCTCTCTCTCTCTCTCTCTCTCTCTCTCTCTCTACTCTCTAGCTACAGTATATATCTTTTTCAAGTTAATGGACGATATTCAAGCTTCTGAAACCCTGTGGTGTGCTGGAGGAGCCTTGGTTGGGGCAGATGGGGGTTTGATGTTTAAAATGTTTAGATGTGATTCTACCTATTTATCTGTCAATGTATCTGTTAATCTATCTGTCTCTCCGGCTTGCTCTAAAATATCTACTACTAAATACTACCATTCAATTAAAATGTGTTTAACTGGCATGGCAAATCATGCATTGTATTGCCAAAGCATTCACAGGGACAGTATAAAAAGATATAGAGATACATTAAAAAAACATCATAAACATGTAAAAACTCTCTTCTCTTTTTCTCTGTCTTTCTCCGAAACGGCAACCCTTTTCAAATCCCTCCCACTCTGTTGTGCAGCTGTTTTGTGATGGAATTGTTGTCATTTGCACTTGAATTGTTCATTTCTTCATTTATATTGAAAACCAAATGTTCTTTTTTTCTTAAGAGCCATTTCAGTAGACTTATCAATCGGGTCTGCTGTTGGTGATATTACCATTACGTAACCAACTGGAATTGATGATTACAAGTTGATGTATGCAAACAAACAACCGCACACATACACACAAATACACACAAATACCCTCATCCAGACAGACGCAAAGGATATCACTTGAATTAGAGAGTAGATGGTTGGACAGGGAGATTGAGAGAATGAGTGAGAGAAAGAAAGAATGAAAGAAGATGTTGATTCTGCTGCCCTCGAAGCAGAAATCCTCTTATGGTGGAGACCTCCGCTGCAGCAACCTCTCTCGCTCTTAATTACACATCTGCAGGGCTCGCTATAATCTGTGTGTGTGTGTGTGTGTGTGTGTGTGTGTGTGTGTGTGTGTGTGTGGTGCGTATGCATGTGTCTCTCCATGTGTTGGTGTGTGTGCATGTGCACAGCTTTGTTTATGTGCGTGTGTCTGTGTGCTTTTCTGGTATATGTTGTTTATCCATGTGTCTAGGTGCTAGCTTATATATGTGATGTTAGTTATATGTGTGTGTCTATGTTTGTTTGATGGTACATACTGTATGTGGTGTGTGTGTGTGTGTGTGTGTGTGTGTGTGTGTGTGTGTGTGTGTGTGTGTGTGTGTGTGTGTGTGTGTGTGTTATACTGTAACACAAAAGCACAGTGTGTCGTTATCAGACCCCACTGAGACCCAGTGTTCATTTTATAAGCAGGTCCAAAAAACCTACATGTGTGTATGTGGGGCCATACATTTGTGTGTGTGTGTGTGTGTGTGTGTGTGTGTGTGTGTGTGTATGAGTGTGTGTGTGTGTGTGTGTGTGTGTGTGTGTGTGTGTGTGTGTGTGTGTGTTTATGTATGTCACTCCCTATTGAACACCAATACACCAATTCTGTTCTGCTTATTTATATTTCATTTCTGTTTATATTTATTCAATACATTTGTAATAATTCTGCAAACGGATGTTCAGCATGCTACATTATATCAGAGTATTGTATGAGGAATAGACTGAGCATCTCTCATGACTGAGTGACATCAGCCGTGCTTAGAGAGATACTAGAGATACTGTCATGAACACATATCTCGTTGGTTATGTTTCATGGTCCAGGCTGGTTGGTTTTGATTGCAGGTTTTGGAGCCTGGGCTGTCCAAAGGTACGTTTTTCAGCAAGGGACAGGCAGCTAGTGGATCGTGAAGAGATGTGTGTGATAAAAAAAAATGTCTAGCTTAGAAACCTTGTAATAAGACTTGGAGAACCTTTAATATAGTCCAAAACACTATTTCTTAAATCCAGATAGTTTCTCACATTCCCTGTCTCTGTCCCATTCAGTAAGCATGCTGAGAAGAAAACAAGCCTTTGTACACAGTCCTGGCTCTCCAAATGGACAACAAACACAGCGGCTCGATCCGAGCCATAAACAGCTCCAGTAGATCAACACATAGCTTCAGGAGCACATAGAGGAGGGTTGCACAGGGGCACCGGAAGGACACTGTCAATCTGATTGGCTGTTTAACTCATACCAACAACCTTTGGCTAGATACACAGACACTACCTTCAACCAAGTGTTCCAGTCTTTAAAGGCACACCAACGCTAACACACTCATCCATACAATATGAAGCAACCACAGTGTAGATTGGTACAATATGCAACATGTCTAGGTGACAAGCACATTAGAAAATGTCCGATATTTAGCCTGTCTAGCTCAGCTGCCAGCCTATCCTGCTGATGCTTCCTAATCCATTTACAGGCTCAAGGGGCCTGCCTAGCACCCCATTCACTGCTAACTGTTTTTTTTATTATTATTATTCCTCAATCCTTTTACAGAGACAAAACCTCTGGTCTGGACAGTACACATGTAGACAGAGGGAAAGGGAGGAGGATAGAGAAAGACAGAGAGAGAGAGAGAGAGAGAAAGAGAGAAAGAGAGATGATGGTGAAATAGAGAGTCAGGGGAGAGAGAGAAAAAAACTGCTTTTAGCTCTCACAGTTTGAGGTGAAAAAAGAAAAAGGGAAGAAAAATATGTAATCCCACCAACTAGCTTTGGGGGTAAAAGACAAAAAAGCGAGTGAGGCAGAGATGGAGGGAGAGAAAAAAAGATACAGACGGGTTGTCTCACATCTTGGGCCCCAGGAGAGTTTTAAAAAGAAGGACACTCTCATTTCGGGTGAAAAGGTGTCAGGTGATCTCCTTTCCTCCATCTACCCCCTCTACTTAGCCCACCACCCCCCAATGCCTGACAAGCTTCCTGATATCCCCCCTGATATCCCCCATATGCACACACACACACACACACACACACATGCGGGCACACATGCAAACGCACACAGCTTGCTCCCCCCTCCTTCCACCTGTCTGGTTACCCTCCCCAACACACACACACACACACACACACACACACACACACACACACACATACACACACGCAGCTTACTTCCCCTCCACCCCGCCACATCAATGCTGAGCTGCGGAGGGCTTTGAAAGGACCCCCTCCATTCATGGCCAAGGCCACAATGCCTGCTCATCAGTCCCTCCGGTGTGGACGCTGACTGCTGGGAGAGGCCAGCAAAGTGTGTGTGCGTGTGTGTGTGTGTGTGTGGGGGGGGGGGGGGGTAAGTAGAAATACCCGTGCCGATGGGACGTCTTTTACTGACGCCACCTGCGGCAAGAAGACAGAGAAGAGAAGAGAATCTTGGGGGGAGGGGGTCTTATCTCCGAATGCAGCTGGCTCAGTCAACACACACATAGTCACACACAAACAGTACACACACACAAAACACATAGACAGACAACACACACACACACACACACACACATGGATAGTACTTTCCCTTCATAAGGTGTTCTTTCTCTCTCTGTCTCTCTCTCTATGTGCGTCTGTGAGTCTGTATGTGTATGTCTATGTGTGTGTGTGTGTGTGTGTGTGTGTGTGTGTGTGTGTGTGTGCGACTGTGTGTGCGACTGTGTGTGTGTGTGTGTGTGTGTGTTAGTGTGTGTGTGCGGTGTGTGTCTGTGGCTGTGTGTCTGTGTGCACTTTGCAGGACAGCATAATAGAGAGCCTTCCTTTTATCCTCAACTTTGAATTGAGAATGCCACAGGAGCAGTGGCATGACTCACTATGTCCTCACTGCAAGACCGGCTGAACCCCAACCTCACAAGACCAACATCACCACAAGAGACCGGCTCAACCCCAACCTCACTACAAGACCGGCTGAACCCCAACCTCACTACAAGATCATCTCAACCCCAACCTCACTACAAGACCAGTTCAACCCCAACCTCACTACAAGACCAGTTCAACCCCAACCTCACTACAAGACCAGTTCAACCCCAACCTCACTACAAGACCGGCTCAACCCCAACCTCACTACAAGACCAGTTCAACCCCAACCTCACTACAAGACCAGTTCAACCCCAACCTCACAACACAACCATCTCAATCCCTATACAGAACCGGCTCCAACATTACAGCGAAACCAGCTGATTGATTGAATGATTGACCATCTCATTTTAGGAAACAATACAACTTTGGACCACAACATATTTTTTTCAGTGCCTGCTTAAAACCTTCTACACCTCTGACTATCTTGAGATTTCCTGGCAACCTGTTCCACAGACTAGCTGCTACATAAAAACAAGACTCCTTACCTAAGTTACTCAATCTCTATACAGGACCGGCTAAACTCCAACCTCACAACACAACCAGCCGAAGCCCTGCCTGTGTCCCCCACACACTGTCCTGTCGGGTAAAATGCCAACCAATCCATTAGACACAGTATGGAGAGACACAAGCGAACTCTAAATGCCCTTTGAATCCTGTTCCTGTCTGCTCTTCTGTAGTCTATCACACCTGCTATTCTGCCAGCAGTCATGCATGTGTTTAATACTTCAATCAGTTCTGGTTCCCTCTTCTTCTAAGGCAAGAGTTACGCCTTAGATAAAGAAAAGTACACTTAATCCAATTAATGTGAAGAACTACAGACCTGTCTCCCTTCTTCATTTCTTGTCAAAGCTTTTGGGGAGAGTGGCTTTCAAGCAAGTCTTATCTGCAGCGTTTGGTACTGTAAACCATGACATTATTTTTTCTACACTTTCTGAATTGGTAATTTCTGGGAAAGCTCTTGACTGGTTTGAATCCTTAAATTGCGTCTCAGTGTGTCTTGGCAGGGACAGGTATTAAAGTGTCATGACCTCATCACAGGCGTGCCTCAGGGAACAGTATTAGGGCCCCTACTTTTCTGTATTTACACCACTTCTTTAGGTGAGACCATTCACTCCCATGGATTTAACTGCTATGTGTGGATGATACTCAGGGCCAGATGTACTAACCACGTTTTTGCGCCCATTTCAGGTGTAACATGCACGTAAAAACATGGCGAGGTATGTACAAACAGGTCGCACTGAAGGACAAACGCAGATTGCCTGTCGTGGGAGCTGAAAACGGCTATTTGCGCTTTTCCGTGTCATGCATATGCATTCTTGGGAGGATCAGCTAAAAAGTGGGTGTATCACGCAAGCACAGGGGAGGAGAACTGCTAATAGCGATTGATTAAGTATTCCACCATGTGTATGAAAACAGTGTACATCTATTTTACGTTGAAAAAACCCCGCCTTCTAAAAGCAGGTGTAATCCAAATTGTGTCTATTAGAAGTTTTTTAGAGAATCAGTATTCAGAGCATCAGTTTTCTTCATTATACTACAGTATGTCAAAAGCAACCTTAACTTGGTTTGTCTCTCTAAAATCGTATTTTCTCTTTCAAGATATATTCCCAATCTGTTAAACTACTGTACGTATTAAGTCATATCCATAGTCTACGTGCAGTAAATAGTTAAAGTATTTTTTTAAGTGGATTAGTAGCACTACTAGGCCTACTGTACTCTGTCTGTCGATGCTCGTTGACATCTCTTTGTATCATGTACAGTATGATCGCTAAACATTTTTTAATGTTGCAATATTCAACTGCGCTTGTGGTTCAGCCCTGTACACGCAATTGGCGTTGTAGATGGGGCGGGGACAGGCGGTGATGAACGCTATTAACGTAATGAAGTGACAGCTAAGTAAATTTCACGCAATATTGAACAGGACATGGTTATCTCCAAACTGGACTATTGTAATTCACTATTGCCTGCTTGCTTGTGTAGGCACACCTGGTCTTCAATCAGCCAAAGAGGAGACATGTACCTCCTTCCCTAGTTACTCTCCACTGGATTCCCATAGAGTGACCAGGATCAAATGTAAATCTCTCACCGTGACCTATAAGACACTTACTTAGTATTTGCTTTTTTCATCAAGCTATTGATCATTGATATTGCATTGAAATGATTGTTTATTATTGCTAAACTCCTAACCGTAGTCTTACCAACATTTTAAAACTGTTCACTGTTGATTGTAACTATTGTATTGTTTTTATTTGTAAGTTACTTTGGACAAAAGCATCTCCCATAACAATAATAACCATAAATAGCACATCCATAATGGCAACATACTACCATGTCCATACCTGCTAGTCACGGCTACATAATTAGATCTGTGGTGTATAGGACACAAGAGAGACTATTACCACTTTTTAAATGCATTGTATTTCCCTGAGGTCATCAAGTCTATTACAATAATGCACACATATACTGTAAGTAGGACACAGATAATAAGATGATTGTACTTCAGTGCTGCTATACTGTAAAACAATACTATTGCCTTTAGGGTGTAGGTGACACCGTTAAATCAAATGTGTGTGTCAAAAAGGGTACACGCAATATACTGAGGGTGGTGCTTGGTTGGTATGGGTGTCATTGGCAATTGCAAAGTAAAGAAAAGTAACTTTTATTTAGTCACTTTAATCGCAACTCTCAACCTCAATCGACTGAACTGGCTGCTCCACGCCCACAATTGCTCAGGGCAAAAGCTTTAAATCAAAACCGGCCCCTGAGCCCCCCTGTGGTGAGAATCTTGGATGTTACCCACGCCTTAAGCAGACCTGACTGGAGTCGGTGTAATTAAAATGCTCTTGATAGGCTGAATCAGGTGTGTGTGTGAAGCTAATTAGGAGTGCCACTGGTGAGTTTAGTCAGGGAGAGATGGAAAGGTGTGGGTGTGGGAGTGTGTGTGTGTGTGTGTGTGTGTGTGTGTGTGTGTGTGTGTGTGTGTGTGTGTGTGTGTGTGTGTGTGTGTGTGTATGTGTGTGTGTGGGGGGGGGGGGGGGGGGGAGTACTTCAGAAGCAATGAAGAGGCACTGGCCTAGAACACCATGCATTTCCCTAACAGATGGGATCCCTGAGGCCCAGGGCCCAAGGTAAGGTATGATAGCCAGGGGCAGGCGCTGTGAGGTGGCCGTTCCAAGGGTCTAGTGCTGACAGGGGGCCTTACAGAGCATAATGGCTACCCAAAGGAAAATGTGTTGACTCGTATACATGCGCTTTCCTTGCCTCATGAGAAATAAATCAGCACAAGGATCTCACCTGTTTCTCTTAAAGTCTCTTTAGGAGAAATAAGGAGAGACAGTAATATAAGAAGAAACCAGCATTTTTCTTTTTCTATTATATCTTTTCTTCTCTTGATATTATGAATTTATTTCTCCTGAGGGGCCTCATTGCTTCTCTGTGCTATGGGTAACATTGCAATTAGGGGGGCATAAGCCCCATAGCAGTCAATACACATTTAGTTAGCAACACCACATTTGAGCATAATGCAGTGCAGCTGTATAGTGACATGTGCATTGCACTGTTCTCATCAACTGTCACTAGGCCTAGGCTGACTTATTGTTCTTTTCGGCTAATGTAGGCTAGTTAATTGCTTGCATATCCTGTTTCATACAAAATCGTGTCCATTATGTTGACTTGTCATCACCTCCAGCATTACAATGTCATGAAACTCTAGTGAGATAAAGTAACCATATAATTTTACCATATAATTTTACAACGATAACAATGTTGCAAAATAACAATGACAAGTGTATTTGTATGACTGTTGCCAGAGTGCAGAGTAATAGAACATACTGTAAGCTACCTACTGTAGCTGCAAAAAAGACTCAAAGTGCAGTCTTGTGTTGTAGCCTAGTCAAAGCATTGTGCATTGAAACTGGAAATTGTCAGGACATAGCCTACCTCTTTTACAGTAGCCTAGATGTAGGCTACTGGCGTTAGAGAAGGTGAGCAGATGCGGGGGCCAATATTCTTGGAGCAGGGGAATAGATTTGGTTGCAATGTTGGCTAACACTTGAAGTCAACGCTATTTACCAGAAGCACTTTGGGAAAATAACATGACGATTAAGTTAGCCTACTTAACACATAAGCATTTACAGTCATGTAGAATGACTGCTAATTTTCTGTCAGTATCACTTTCGATTACCACGGAGGGATGTGGTCTCCCGGGCAACGGGGGGAGCTATTTTCAGCCGCGGGCGCACTGCCACCCAGAAGGTCCTCTACTTAGTTTCGCGAGCAAGCAGCGCAGGGTTCTTCAAGGGTGAGAAGGCCACAGCAGTTAACAGGCTTCCTTCAGCTACAACTCTTACAGGGTCTGACATCGGACATGCTCCGTTTTATCCCCTTTCTCATTCTGCCGAGGTATATTCATTTGACCCTCAGATTCAGTGAAAATCGAAGTTAATAAACCCCCTTATCTCACAAGCGCGATTTATTCATTACACTTGTTGGATCTATATCTTATGAAAAACTAGTCACGTGCGCCTGCCCTTTCGGGGACGGAGATTGTTGCCTGAGGGTAAGGGAGAAACTCATTTCAAGTGGTTGCCATAATTTGAATCCATATTTTTTCCATTTCACATTGGCAGGTTTAGGCCTATTTTTGTAGATATGTTCAAAGACAATACAGATGTTTAACCATCCAATATCACGAATCATGATTTATTATGTGTGCACTAGATAGATTGTCAGTGAATAATTTTGTCACAATTCACTCAAGAAATAGTTTTTGGGGTGGCATAAATAGTCAAGCACCTTCCCACCTTCCCAGTCCCAGGCATGCCTGAACAAAACTGTGTGTGTGTGTGTGTGTGTGTGTGTGTGTGTGTGTGTGTGTGTGTGTGTGTGTGTGTGTGTGTGTGTGTGTGCCTGTGTAACCATGCAGGTAAACTGGGGACATCTTAACATATACAACCCATGCCTGCGATCAAGAGCTCCCTAGGGTCCATTGATCGTTATTAGACTAATAGAGCCTGTCTCGTCTCCCCCATCAAAGCAGGAGGGCCGGCAAGGTCAGGGATGAGCAGTGTTTCATCTCCATTTAGACATGAGCAATGGCCACCGAATCGCACTATCCCACTACCAGGAAACGCCTCAAGGTCCTGCGACCCAGGAATCGCTTTTAATGTGTCACTGAAGACAACACAACGACACCAGATGCTTCTTTGTGTCTAGTCTCTGAAGGCCTCTGCCCTTAAATTCTCCAGTAATACCTTTATGTTTTGACACTATGCATTGCCCTAAACATCCATTATGTAGTTGTCAACAGTGCATTCTTTCTTTATTATTATGGTTTCCCTATGATAATTGGCGAGGTGTAGTATCTATTACATGTCCTTGTGCCATATAAGCAAGAGAATCACATAAATTGGCACTCAGGAAGGTGAGAGAGAGAGAGAGAAGAGGGAGAGACAGTGTGAGAGAGGGGGAGGAATTGACAACATGCAAACACAGATCCCTTGGCACTTGTAGACAAAGAACCTCTCCAGAGAGCCTCACTCCAGGTTCAAAACAAATGGGAGAGATGGAGAGAAAATGAGAGAATGGGAGAGGGGAAGGGAAAGAATAGAGAAAGCTTGTAAAGGCTGAAAGAATGGACCAAGTGAACAATGCGTGGTCTGAGCTGTTAAGTTGTTTCTAGTAAATATATGGATGTGATCTGAGGCCTATTGTGATAGAGGAAGCTTTCCTCTGCTCAAGGGTTATTCATAATCAGTTTGCACTGTTTTGTAAATAAAAAAAGAAGCATTTGGATAATTTGCCAAATCATTATTTACATAGAAATAAAGGTCATTGTATAATTCATTTGAGACAAACAATTGTTGGCATACAGAAATTATACACAGAGAACAATAGTTAACCCAAGTGGCTGAAAATACTGTATACAACTAAATTAGACAACCAGGGTGAGAATATTATGTGGGAATGAGTTTATATACATATATTTTTGTAATCAACGGTAGTTTTTATTAAAGATGTGTGAAGTGTGTGAGACAGCGTGAGAGACTGTGTCCCCTCGGTGCATGCTATAATGATTACATCACCACATTTCATGAAAGAAACATTCACACACTCTCTCTCGGAACACATCTCATTCTCATTCAGATAATCTCTCATTCAATCTGTTGTACAGTTTGACTGAATAAACACTGGCCCCCGGTCCCAGCATCCCTCTCCTAAAATCAGACTGCTGGCTGCCAAGTCTCTTAACTCTCTGCCTCATCTCATAGAGCTTATGTCCCCACACACAGACGTGTGCTTCGTGTCATCCCGGAACAAATCATGTATTTTTCCCTTAGAAAACTACACTAAGCAGAGCTGCATATAGGACTGCGCAACACATTATAAACTACCTTCCGATTTCTCTGTCTCAAGACAAATCAACACAGCGTTATACACAGAATTCATACACAGAGACAATTTGATATGTTTGTCATAAATAAAAGTAAGAATGCTACATAATGAACCATTATGGAATACTTCACTGGTGAAGTCAATCTTATCCTAACATTCAGGAGTCCAAGGCCTGTCAGCCACTTTTGAGGTAGTCTAACACGCCTTGATATTTTGATATTATTGATATCATTGATATTATTTCACATAACTAAAATTTATCCAAAAGTGCTACAGATGCTCATTACACTTTGATCTTTGAGTTACATTTATTATAGTATCCTGTTCCACGCCACTTTACTTTTCTTGACATGCAGACCTACTGTGCAGACGGCAACTTCTACTAATAAACTGCCTGGTTCTCTGATTCAAACAACCTTCAAGGCTCAATGTGAGGCTATCCTCGATTCAACCAGAAAGTGGGACATCACAGTGGCCATGCACCGCACTTTCAATCAAACATGTTTTGAAAAGACTGACTACCGTGCATTCATATTAACAAGACAATTGTCAAGTTACAACCTGGATTCTCTGTAAACAAACCTTTTCCTTTTTCCGGATAATCTAAATATTTACATTAACAGTGTGGGATACTTTCAGATTCAGCAACATATTTCAATAGCATCCTACACTCCATGAGGATAAAGTATAATTTTAAAACTAGAAATGTTATACTCAAAGGAGTGTAGGATAATATTGTGTGCAACCTCTTGTACCCAATCACCTTTGTAGCTGATTTTATAACAACAGACTTCCAAAGGCACATCTTTGCAGAGCTACTGTAGATGCTCGTGAGCTACGTGCGAAGGTTCCGCTGGGATACTCACGGGTTCCGTCGAAGCGCGTGGCGATGGTGTCCAGAAACGTGTTCTGGGGCGCCAGCAGCCCTTTCATTACCGGCATGGTGCCGCCGCCGTCGGCCCTGTGGGTCGGTCCTCAGACACCGCGCGGGAACGTCGGTGGTCCGCCCCCACGCCGGGAGGTGAGGGGTCAGAGGTCACAGAGATGCAGTCATGGGGCGCTGGGGGAGAGAGAGACGGGGGAAGAGCGCCGCCCTACCCTACCCCCATGGAGCACAGCCTCCACCACACTCCACCAAAGCCTGGCTCTTGCCTCTTGCCACCGTTGAGCCCCGGATTCCTTCCACCAGATCCGCTCCTCTGTGAGACGGATGGCACGCCGGATCTCCCCCAGTGGGGCGACTCAAAAGGCGATTTCTGCTGGATCCGCAATCCCTCACGTGGATTGAGAAGCCCACACTGTGCCGAAGAAGCTCATTTGCTTTCCTCAGGAATGTGGAAGTTTTGTCAGTTGAAAGCCCAACTCCTTCCCTCCTGCTCTTTTCCTCCAGCCTTCACTCTCTTCTTTCACTCCTTGAGAAACAACAACAAAAAAACAAAAACAACAATAAAGGAATGAAGGTGTGTCTGCGCGTCCTCCCGAGTCCCCTGGTCAGGTGTGTGAGAGGGCGGCCGTTCCTGCTCCTGCTCCTGCTCCTGCTCCTGTGGCGTGGAGGTGCGAGTGCTGCTGGGTGGTGGTGCGGGCTACAGAGGCGCTCTGCTTGTGTCTGACGCTGCTGCCGCCGCTGCTGCTGCGCTCCATGTGCGCCACCGTGCTCCTGTCGCCGAGTCTGCTCCACTCCCTCAGAGAGCACTGTTTTTGCGCTCGCGCTCTCTCGCTCTCTCTCTCTCTCTCTCTCTCTCTCTCTCGCTCTCTCTCTCTCTCTCTTTTCTCACTCCCTCTCTCTCTCTCCTCACTCTCTCTCTCACAGACACACTCTCTCTGTCTCCCTCTTCACTGTCTAAGCCTCTCTCTCTCTCTCTCACACACACACACACACACACACACACACAATCTCTCCCTTTCTTCCTCTCTCTCTCTCTCTCTCTCTCTCTCACACACACACACACACACACACACTCTCTGTCTCCCTCTTCACTGTCTAAGCCTCTCTCACTCACACATACACACAATCTCTCCCTCTCTTCCTCTCAATTTTCAATTCAATTTTCCTCCTCTCTCTCTCTCTTACTCTCCCTCCTTCAGACACAAACACACTCACACTCACTATCTCTCTTTTTTACTATCCTGTTCGCTCTCTCTTTTTTCACACTGTCTCTCTCTCTGTCTGTTTCTATCTCTCCCTCTCTCTCACACACACACACTATCACCTTTCCTCTCTTTCTTGCTCACTCTGTCTCTCTCACACTCTCTCTATCTCTCTCTCTCTCTCTTCCTCTCTCTCGACTGTCAAGGAGCTACTGAGGCAGAACAGAGGCAGAACAGTTGCATCTTTCCAATCTCTCTCTCTCTGTCTTTCTCTCTCTCCACCTCTTTCCCTCCTCCCCCTTCTCGGTTACCACCACCACCTCCTCATCC
>NC_085015.1:20622487-20642487 GCF_963854185.1 Sardina pilchardus
AATGAAACAATATGTCCTCCCCTGGTAAATTTAGCTTCTGCAGACCCTCCATCTCTCTCTCTCCCTCTCTCTGTCTCTCTCTCTCTCTCTCTCTCCATCTCTCTCTATCAGCATTTGTCTGAGAGGCGCCACTGTGGAGCGTGAACAGCAGTAGCCATGTCAAGCCTCGTCAGAAATGGGGCGCTGCTAAAAATACTAGCCCACTTAGAGCTAGGGGAGCAGCGCCGAGGAGCGCGGCCAGGGACATTATTAGAACGCCATTAGAACAATACGGAACCCAGATCAACAGACGGAACCGCTGCTGCCAAGCTCCCTTCGAGTGGGTTGGGTCGGCCCCATCCAAAATATCCCGGCTCAGCAATTTCTCAAGTTTTTTACTTTGATTCTTTTTTCTTGCCCGTCCTGTTCTTGGGGTACACGGACGCAAAGTTTGACTCAAGTTTCCTCTTTTTTTGTTCTTTAATTAGCATCGTTTGTCTCAACAAATTTGGTGCAAGCTCAGAGATGAGTAATGTAGTGCCCTGAAGAGGCTGCAGTAGCATGAGATGAGAGTACAGGACAGTAGCCCATATTCGAGCATCTAAAGAAAACCAACCCTGCCTCATAGCAGAGGCCATAACTATAGTGGAAACCTATGATCTCACATACGCGCGCACACACACACACACACACACACACACACACACACACACACACACACACACACACATACACACACACACACACACACACAAGCACACATCAGCACACTCACATACTCACACACATACAGTATATAAACACACATACAGTGTGTAAGCACACATCAGCACATACTCACATAAGCAGACTCGCTCACTTACTCATGAGTCATGACATGCGATCTGCACATGCACAAACAGCTAAAACAAAGCCAGACATGGCCTAACAAAGTCCCTTGTCCAGATGTATGAACACACAACTGAACTGGCACTGGCCATAATTACGCAAGTGTAAATACACAAAATCTAAACTGATGAGGTCTTTCTATAGGTCACTGGATCACTGTTGTTCCAGGAACTCCAGTAATTCCCCTCATTTGGGTCCAATTAATATTAATACTCATTCACTCATTTGGTGCCAAAGAAACAGCCTTCAATTCATTATTAAGTCACCATCAACTGAAACAAATGGTTAACTTAACATTTATATCACCATGAGCCATCCATGAACCACATGAGCCATCCGACTGTCTGTCTGTGCCATGCAGCTTACTTGCATTTTAGCTCCCCCTGGTGGAGGTAGTGCTGGGTTACAGCAATAACCGAGATGCATCAGGTCAGAGTTCAAATGCACTAATGACACTGTACAGAGAGACACAAGTCCACACAAGTCTCGAGACACCCCCCCCCCCTCCAAACACACACATACATACTGCCAAATCCTTCCCTGAATCAACCAAGACAAAGCAATGCCAACAGTGTTTGTCTTTATTTATTTGCCAACCCACATGATACAACTTCACACTATCATAATGAATATTGGAAGCTGCAACCATTACACATTGATGCCAACAGTCTGTGTGTATGTGTGTGTGTGTGTGTGTGTTGTTGGTATAAAGCAGTGTCTTAGCAAGTAGGTAATTAATGTATTGATTTCAGGCTTACAGGTCATGGCTACAAATACCAACAAACCTTCATAGTATAACCCCGACCAATATGGTACCACTTGGCAGCATCCTAATGAAGGAAGCTGGATGCTGCATATGGATTAGTGTCTGAGGGAAACCAGTCAGATATGATCCTGAGCCCTCACTCACACACTGACGTCCTATGGAGACCTCATTAATGGGTCTGGATGAGGTTTAACAACACTTATGTGTTACTTAGAATAACTCCGTCTTCTGACAACACAACGTCACATAGACCTTTAAATAATTAGCGATTATTAATCAATTTTAGTGATTTGAACACCACAGGCAAACTGTTTCACTCTCAGAGGTATCGTCCTTAAGTAGAAGAAGAAATAACAATAACAATGTAAGGCCACTTAAAGCGATAATAAGTGAGAATCTTGTGTCTAACCTTGTGCCTGCAAGAACTGAATATATCAACACGAATGAATCAATTCACTCAAAAAGTTATAAGAAAACACAGAATTGCACAGGTATGGTTGCCATCATTTAGCCAGTGAGGATACTTTGGCTGTAGGCCTAACTCCTGTAGGCTGTAGACTGTGTACTCTTCAGTACACAGCCTGTAACCAGACACCAGCACATGGCGATTGAAATGTCTTAAACAGGAGAGCTGTAAATCCTCCTAATAATTATGGTGGCCTCAAAAATTGTTATAACAAAATGGCCCTGTACAGTTTGTTCATGTCTCTCCGAAACTCACAGTGCCCTTCATTCCTGAAGCTGGCATACCCACACTAAGGCACGCTTTGAGCCCGTGCTCATCGGAGGGCGCCAGTCTGTGATACTGGGCATCATGTGAACCCATCTCTCAGGAGATCGTCTTCCCAAACAGGAAGTCGGCATACTCCTTCCTGCGGATGACACGGTGCATCTTGAAGGTGTTGGGCGAGGTGTTGGAGTAGGACATCATTTGGCCCTTTAGTTCCTGGAACGCCCCCTCTCTCACCAGCTGCACCCTCATTGGTCCGATGCTGCCTTTGAGTCGGAAGGACTTATAAACGGCCGACTCCTCCTGAAGACAGTGATCGAGCTAAAAAAAAAAGGATTGTATTGGTGGCATTCAGTAGTCTTGGCGGGTGCAGCAGCACAGAGCATGTTATTATTTACCCACAACCATTTTACAGTCACATCAGAAGAAGAAGGGCAGAGAAGCAACTTAAGAAAACAGAGAGAAAGAGAGAGAGAGAAAAAGACAGAGAGAGAAAGAAAATGAGAGGCGTTAACAAATGAAGAGGATGGTTGGAATGGAAAGAACACTCACACACGCTCCAGGAAAGGTCAGACAAAAATCACCAAGATAAAGAGGTTAGTGTCCACTTCACAGAATGATGTGAAAGTAGCCTCTGTGGAGGTGCCTCACCTTGTACCTCTGCTCCTCACTCAGATCCCTCACCCCCTTCAGCTCTAGGAAGACCTGGTAGTGAGGCTGGGCCCCTCCAGAGCTCTCTCCTGCATTACAGAGGAACAGAACATCAATGAAACAGAATGCTCATTCATAGTTAACCAAAGGAAATGATACATGATTCCTACTGAATAAAAACAAAATCTCAAAGTGCAAAGCCATCCTTTTGTTCAGGTAAAAACTATGTTACCCAGAATGCCGCTCTCAGCACAGCAGTAGTCCACCAGCTTAGCTCCAGGCCACAGGGGCAAAGTGCGCTGCAGAGTCTCCAGGAACAACGCCTCGGACACCTTCTCACCTCGCACATTCAGCATCTGACCTCGCCTGAGGGGTGTGAACAAGGTCAATTAACACACACATACACACACACACACATACACATACATCACATCACATCACATCACATATGTACACACAACCACACACACACCACATGACATATGTACACACACACACACACACACACACACGTGCGCACACACACACACACACACACACACACACAAACAGGGATACGACCAACACGAGTCAACATACTCACAAACAGAGTGTGAATGACTTGCTATGCATTACCTATATTGAAATTCCACCACAGGGCACTTGTTGTGGAACCCAACAACCTTGATGATGTCCCCAACACGATATCTAGAAAGAAAGACAAAGCCATCATTTCAAAACATTGAATATGAATTATTCTCCATAAAGGAAATCTTTAACAAACAACACCAACAATACAACTGTAACACTTATAATGACATTAAAAGCTTGCATGAATGCATGCAATCCATGCATCTTATAACAGATTTCATTCAATAGCTAGGCCTATTGCTTAAACACAAAAACTAAACAAAGTAATAAAAAATGTTTAGATATCATAGAAAAAGATCCTCTTCCCAGTGTCAAGTTCCCAGTGGATCGCCCCCTACCTGAAGAGTCCGGAGGCGTTGGTGATGACCAGCTCATAGTTCTTGCCCTCCTGCACCTGGTCCATGAGGAGTGTGTGCGGCTCCTCCTCGTCCAGAGACGTCTCGGGCAGGAACTCGCAGAACATGGAGCGTGGACACAACAGGTACTGACGACGCTCCTGCTCAGGCCACAGATTCACTCCTATGAGACCTGCGCGCGCACACACACACACACACACACACACACTTGGTTTCACACTTACAATATTAAAAAGACAATCCTCAGTTGTCATCCATAAATTGCAATTAGTTCTGGTTAGTCCAGAGGAGTGTTCAAAACAGTGGGGGACATTCATGGTGGACATTCGTCAGTTTTCTCAGAACAATAAAATTTGAAAAATGTTTGTAAATATACCAATTTAAGACAGTAACCCTTTATCCATCTCTCCTGTGTGTTTGCATAGAGCTATGTCCTCAGACTGTTTGCAAGTGTCTGCAAATATGCAGAGAGCTCTCTTGTTGTCATATTCAGTTTCACATGCTGTTAACTTTGCTTCCAATTAGACCTGCACAATGACTTGACACTTAAACACATACTGTATATGAACAGCCACCAGTTTGATTTGTCATTTGACTACAACACAAACACACACACACACACACACACACACACACACACCTTCAGTGGCTGCGTAGAAGGGCGAGTAGAAGGGCACGCCTTTGCAGTAGTGCTGCCTCAGCATCTCCCCGTAGATCTGGTTGGAGCCCGAGTCCACGGCCAGCACCAGGTTGAGCTGGGGCCACACCCTCCGGGCGATGCCCTCGAAGCCGCCCTCTCCGTGGGCACGCAGCTCGCCCGCCCGCCCCGGGTCCGCCGCCATCAGCTTCTCCAGCGCCGCCCGCACGTCGGGCTCCAGCTGCAGGTCCGGGTTGACCCGACCCAACTCTATATCGGTCAGCAGCTCTTCCCAGCGCTCCTGTGAGGACACACACACATAGAGGATCTCAAAACCAAACTTACAAACACTCAACACACACAACCCCACAAACACACAGATATTACAGATGTCCTCACAAGCCCAAATGTACCAGTACTCTTACTAAACAGTGAATGTGCTATATCCCCACATATTCCCTCCATTATGTCCTGAATTACAGAATATCTCCCATCTGTCCCGCCCTATTACAGATAAGGCCAGCCAGTGTCAAGACATGTTGATGGATACATGTCCTCTGTTTTTGACACGGCACTGCATAATCCCACCTTTACTGAGATGTCTTTGGTTCAACACGCTCTTTCACAAATTGCTGTATTTGAGGTTGTCACTCAATTGGAGTACAGACGTACCAATGACAGAGAGAGTCACCATGTGTTCAAATTGGAAACGTAGTAAGTCCTTTTTACAGTCCGACCACGTGTAGCAAAACAGAACATATTTCCAGTTATGTCCACCCAGAACTGCCTGATAGTTCTGGGTTAAATCTGCTACAGCTTGTTACAGCTGCTTCACGTTGGACATGAACTGACAATGCCCCTGTCTTGTACACCTACAGGGACATGGCGACCTCCACTGTAGTCGCAGTAATTACCTGCAGGGCCCTGAAGGCGTAGAACACGGTGGAGGCGAAGTTGGACTCCAGCGTTCCCAGGCTGCGGTCCTTGAGCGCGAACAGCAGGTGGAGGTAGAGCGTGTCCCTCTCGCTGGGCACCCTGAAGGCGGGCTCCGGGGTGGTGTACAGGTGGAGCATGTGGCGCGAGGAGGCCGGCGTGGAGGAGTTGGGCCCGATGGGGATGCCCGCCTCCGAGGTGCGCAGCGTGGGCACATAGAAGAGCTTCAGCGTGCGCTGGAGGCTCTCGCTGGCAGGGAAGGCCCGCCGCATGGCGTCCAGACACACACACACACCCTGCGGAGAGCGGGAAACACACACAGCGCCAACGTTATCATTCAAATATTTGACATAATTAAGGAACATGAGCAAGAAGACGTTATGTGTTATGAATTTGATGAATGGAAAAGTGAGGGAATGCACACTCAGATAGAGGGGAGCTTATTTGATAACATATAACGCTAGTCTGACTACTAGGTCAGGCATGACTTTGACATTAACACAGACAGAACCTGAGGTAAAATTGAGTTGAGTAAACATGGTGAGGGCCAGTTAGAGCTTTGATAACACTTGAAAAATACAAAAACTATCTGATGTGGCTTGAAGGAAGACAAGAGAATATGGAACTTAGTGGTGCACCAAACA
Organism: Sardina pilchardus; assembly: GCF_963854185.1. Lineage (NCBI taxonomy): Eukaryota > Metazoa > Chordata > Actinopteri > Clupeiformes > Clupeidae > Sardina > Sardina pilchardus. The sequence goes on from NC_085015.1 coordinate 20,628,702, forward strand.
AAACAGCCAGTGGGCAGGTAAAGTCTTGTTGCCATCCCTTTCCGAAACGTTTCTGGTCTAGACTTCAAACAAGTTGTCTTCTGACTGCAATCTCTCATCATGTAATGGCAAGCTCACATGTGATCCTGAGAGAAACACCCTTGAACCTTGACCTGCTTTGACCTGACAGGAAGCACACCTGCAGGAAGAACTCGGTGTTGGTGTCCTTGGTGCTCAGCAGCATGCTGCTCTGGCCTGATGTGCCCGAGGTCATGGCCAGGATGAGCGGGCGCTCGGCGATGAGGACGGACTCCTCACCCGCGGCCACCCGCTTCACCAGCTCCCGGTAGTGACTGTACCCCGTCACTGGGTGGCGCTGGCGGAACACCTCACAATCTGCAGTAAGGGCGGCACAGGTGAAGTGACACAAAACAAACACATTGAAATGCATAATACAGCACCAATAGAAACAGTACCGCACAAGGTGTTGCAAAAAATGCAACACGACAACAGTCAATAAAATACAACACTGTTCAAAACTCAAAAGACATAAAAGTTATACAGTACAAATCTAAACAAGAGGTCAAACTAAAGAGACAGAAAGAGTTGATATGTTATTATGCTATAATAGATTACACAAATCTTGCTAAACAGAATGCACCGATTTCAGTAAAATAGTGTAGTTTTGTATGGAGCTACAGAGCCCTGACAAGGTTTGTTCCATCCATCTACAAATACAATCCACCTCAAATAACACCTGTAGTCCTTGTTTATTATGCCAGCACATAAAGAATGCTCACATATTGTTTTTTGTTTATTCCTGGAAGCCAACTAAACTAAATAGAATGTCAATCTAAACCACTATTATAATGCAACCACGTGACAACAAGCAATGGACAGGCAACCAACCAGGCATGCTAGATTGACTGTCACTCAAAGGGGCGGGTCGTGCGTTCAAACTTACACAACGCTGATTCTCACTCTTACCTTCATTCATTCTTGACAAAGCCCAGCCAGCCCTCGTCAGTCTCAACTTAACCTAAATGTCCTTTGAAGTGACATGTTTATTAATTGACCTACTAAGTGGACTCAAATGCGGCATGATAATGATTATTTACGAAGCGACAGTGCAGGAAACATATCCGAGTTACCTAACTGCATGCAGGAGTGTACGAGTGGCTCTCTGGAAATGCAGTCCTCGCGTATTTTAATTGTGGTGGCCAACTAGGACCACGTGTGTGTGACTGTGAGTGTGTGTGTGAGAGAGAGAGTTATCACCTTTGATTGAACCGAAATCGTACTGTTTCCCATACAACGTGTTGGCGTTCTTTTGCAGACGTTTCAGGAGCGTCTCCTCTTGCGCACGCCGAATGTCCTGTGTGTCATTCTCCAGTTTGGCTCGCTGTCTCTTTCCTAGGAAACCCACCAACTTCACGGCGAAATATTGGCTTAGAAGACCACCGACTGTCCGGTTCTCACCCTTCACCCTCCATCTGATATCTCTCCAAATCAAAGCCATTCCACCAAGGGACAAGACACCGAGTGTAGTTGGTAGAGGACGCACCATCACAGATAGTAGTCCTGTTACAAAACAGAGAATTTGCAGTTGTATTGGATACACATTCCACACGATGGCGTTGTAGTACCATTTTCTACCTATTTTCGCCTATGAAAGTAGAATCCGTTCCTTGATTATAGTTTTCTTTCTCTTTTTTGTACATCTATCACGCCTACACAGGCCTGAGATGGGAAAGGATCAATCCAAACTATGTTTACATGACAAACTTGTATAGCCTTCTAACTTTAACATAGCTTAATCGTGGTCTGATGTTTACAATTTAGCATCGGCCACTATGATAAACACGCGTAGCGCAGTCTAGACAACACCAGACGAAATCGGTCATGATACAGAGGCCTTTAACAGCTGTTCTCGTCATTAAAACAATAGCCAAGTAGTCTACAGTATAGCGTTTTTGTTTACAGCAGATAACAGCATCTTAGACAACGCAATTATCTGTCAACTTACCAAAACATTGAGCAACTGCAACTATAACAGCGAGAATTCCCAAAGTCCCCGAGTAGAAAATGACTTTAGAACTTAGTTTTTCCATCATCTGCATAGTCGTGGCTACAAGATCAAACACAAAACGAAACGAAAACTTTCATTGTAAGCTACGCAACATTGTAGCCTACGGCGTGTGTTTGTTCTGAACGTGCCTTTTCTCACATTGTGGCAGTTGCAGTCTAGTCTGAGTAGGAATACTGCGAGTGAAAAACAACATTTGTTGGCAAAATATTCTTTACTTCCTTATTCCACATCTCTTCTGACATCAGACGCACGCATTGACCCGATGATGTCACCGTTACCGCCCATATAGGCTAATTGAGTGGCAACTCTTCTACTTTCTTCTTTATAGCCCTAGTATGAACTGTGAATTAGCTTAGACAAAGGTTTAGAGACGAAACTGAAAAGAAAAAAAAAGTATTGACACAAAAACAGAATGGTTTATTATTAAACTCTCTCTGTTCTAACCAGCGATATAGCTAACTATGTAAATGATATGTGGGCTGAAGTGATCCAAGAAATACTCTTAGTGAATCTATTTCAAGGTGATAACTTTCACATTCACATGCAGCTACAGTACATATTGTGTGTATTTGTTCCCAGACTTGGGTAGCTTAGATGTTTAGATGGGCAGTGGTTTTGTATAGAGCTTGATCAACAAGGCCACTTTTTTCTGATTTTTGTAGAATTTTTTTTATCTTAATCTCACTAATGCTGTCATGTTTTTGTAGAATCAGAACCAGAAGATGGTATATGACGTCATGTTTTTCTTCACAGCAGTTGTGCACACACTCATTCCTCTGTGCCCACACGCACCAGCCCACACACACACACACACACACACACACACACACACACACACACACCATCTGCCACCAAGACATCCGCACAGGCTAAAATAGGCAACAGATCAGAAGCAGAATCCCTTTCAAATAACTTGCTTGTTATTTGCCCTCCTAATGAAAAACCAGGCAGACAAAATGAGGGGGTCTGTGTGTATCCACTGGTGTGTCTTTATTAAGAAGTCCGCTCAATGTCAAAAACACAAAGTGAGTCAGTCAAGCCAGCCGTTAATGAAGTGAGCCTTTGAACAGCACGATCCGCAGTTCCATTGACAGAGTCACACATCGAGCTATTGCCATTCGTTACGACCGATCGAAGATGATCTAAGAATAACAGAGAACAGACGTAAACAATAGGAAACGATAGTGTCCAGACTAATGATTTGCCTCTACCCAGGGAATCATCTTTTTAAAGAGCTTGTTAGGCGAAAGAAAAGCACCGTGGGTGTCTATAAAACCAAACCAAGGTCTCCATCAAACCTTTTCTCAGCTTGTGTATTTTCATGAATTATTCACATGGCACATATGGCTTGACTCTGTTTAATAATCTTGTGGATGTCCTTCTGAGCTCATCAAGAGTTTAGACAGATCTCCTAAAACACATGGAGTTAGATAGTTAGAGAGATATAGATAGATATATTTTTAGATGTGTTGCCACAGTATGTACTGAAACTTATATTCAGCGCATGACGCACAACTACATTGACACGTAATCAGTGAAGTAAAATGCACAGACAATAAAGGGAATGTTGACTCTTATGGCAGCATTCTACAAGAGGTTGGCCCCTGGCAGTCCCTGTGTGTTAGATCCATTTGTGTATATCAGAAATGCCATTTTATATGGATCTGTGTGAACTTTATGAGTGTATGGGTTTGACTTACAGTGAGTGGACCCTCGGAGAAGGACAGAATGCTTCTGGTTTCAGTATGAACTCTCTCATTATGAGCACTGTGTTGGTCACACTCACTTCTGCTCTAATGAGCTGCAGCTCCATACGTTAGTAAACAAATGGTTAAAACTAGCCTGAGATGAAAGTCTTATTCCCTATTCACCCTTAAGAACTGTTCTGAGTTCTGAGTACCTTATTAGGTGATCTCATGAAATGTCTCATGCATGCCTAGACTAAAAATACAGTTTTGCCCCCAACGTCTTGGGCTGAATGCTGATCAGCAGTCATTTAAGCTAGTAAAACAATTTTTTTTGTGTATTTGTTGAGCGTTTTGTTTTTCTTTCCTTTATTTCGATAGGATAGTGAAGAGACTGATGGGAAGGGAGTGGGAGAGAGTTGAGAGATGGGGTGGGATTGGGAATTATCCCGTGATGGGCACTTGGACCAGAATGTCCAACTGCCAGTTACCAACATTTTGTAAATCTGCCATGGCTGTTAATAATGAACGCATGACATTGTTATATGCTGTCATGACAACTTATCACATAATGCATGTCATGATATAGGTTTGACTTAGGCTACAGTATTGCAGGGTTAAAGAGAAGTCTTATTTCTGCAGCTAGGCAAAGACCAAACACAGATAGCAACAAGTTTTAGATATTCCAAGTCCCAGAGAACTGTACGGTAAGAGGAACAGGCTTCACTCAAGGCCGGCGCCCACCGGACAAGGTGTTCAGCGGAGTGGGCTTGATTTGCACAGGATTATAAGAACAGTTTTCTAAACCTGTGCGGCTGCCACGCGGCAGACGTTTCCAGTGGGTTTGCTCCAATAAAAACAATGGAGTTCTAATTTTCTCCTTGCCGCGTCGCACCGCGTATGTGTCTGGTGTGGGCGCCGGCCTTCAGTCTCTTGTTTGTTTCTCAGAATGCTGGGCCACACTTCTAACTGCACAGAGCTGTTTCAGTGGGCTCGTCTTCAGCGTGCTCATGCAGGTGACTTGAGGAAGGCACGCTGAAATGCATCTGTTCAGTAAATATTGTTCAATGATATTTCAAGACTCCATTGACTGATCTAATTTCAAGCATATACTGTAGAGTGCTTCAAAGATATTCACCTCTTGTATATTTTCCCTTTTATTGCTATTATAAAGGGAATCTTGGTCAATTTAGCTTGACCTTGTTTTATAATCACTTACAAATAACTCCCTTCCGCCCCGGCAGTGGCGCAACTGGCTGGGGCACCTGCACCGTACGCCGGCGACCCGGGTTCGATTCCCGCCCCGTGGTCCTTTCCGGATCCCACCCCGATTCTCTCTCCCACTCACTTCCTGTCATTCTCTCTACTGTCCTGTCCATTAAAAGGCATAAAAAGCCCAAAAAATAATCTTAAAAAAAAAACAAATAACTCCCTTCCATCTCTCTCTTTCACCGAAGCAGAAGTAATGTTAATTAATAAAATATATATATTATACTGTAGACTACACCAACAAAGATTAATCTTTAAAATGTACTTTTTAATTGGTTTGTTTTCACATATTCATACGACCTCAATAAACCCATTAAGGAAACATTTGATGGCATGCTTTTAAGAGCAAGTAATGGATTGTCATGCACATTTTAAAATGCAACTTTACTGCAGTGTTATGAATGTTTGATGTCTCTTATTGTAAATATATCAAGATACCCAGTCTCAAGGTAACAAGATAAAGCCAGCCCAAACCGGTGATAATAGAGACAAAGTGCACAAAAAACTTTTTGAAAAGTTGATGCAACCATCAATGGTATTTATAGGCAGATAAAACTCACCCTCTAGTCACACAGCTCAAAGCCCACGCAGACACATAAAATCAGGCACGGACTGAAGAATGTCTACCTCACAATTATAGCCTACTCATTTGTGTTTTGACATTTTTGAGGTGGCTAGTTTTTACAACTTCCCCAGTATTTAATTTTCATTGCACATGTGCATTTAAATGGAGAATAAACAGACGTCACTTCCATAGTTGTTCAGACTATGGATTATGCCATTTTGTTGCTTGGACACACAACCCTGCAAAAATGAAAACACAAAACACCTTTAACAACACCCATAAATATGGGGCACATCACAACACAGTGAATCCCATGTGTGTTCCTTGGGCTTGATGTGTGCAAGGCAACCCTGTTTTTTAGTGAGCATTACTTTGCACTGGTGTTGGGGACATTTGAGCAATATTGGAGACTCCATTCTCTGATTGAAATGTTTGAAGCCATTATTGTCAGGTAAACAAACTACACTGTGTTGCTTTGACGTTTTGACTTGACATTGTTCAGAAGTTTTGACAGAAGCTTTTCTTCACACTAGTGGGTTCAGTAGGTTTGTTTAGAGCTGTTTCTGTTGTTCTGTTGTCTATTGCTCTTTGGTGCTCCTGTGTGTACCATAAAAAACAGTTGTTTAGGGAGGAAAATGTATAGCCTGATATATCCTGAGTGCTTCCACCATATACCACCACATGAAAGGGGGAAAAAACCAACCGCAATCGTGTTACCATGACAACCTGGCAGTTGACAAGCGGCCATTGTTTACGCCACAATTTATACTGCAACCAACAGGAAACAAACACTCCACACACATCAACTAGGCCTTTGTCATGGGGGCATAGGAAAAAAGAGAGACTAGGCTACACTTTAGAAATTGGACCAAAGAGGAGAATAAAAATCACATCGGCCATTTCCCTCTCAGCTTGTGGCAGCCAGGCAGGGCCTGAGAAGTGACCACCTGCTGCCACAATCTCTCAGTCCGCTCACACTGCGTCTTTGTGTGAAAGCCAGTAGCCAGTGCTCTTGGAAATTAAGGTCGTTAACAGCTATTTTGAAGGTACCTTTAGCAATTCACCATCATGCCCTTGAGACATGACAAAACACTCACATAACTGTCAAAAAAGGAAGGAATTGTTGACTGTTTAGGAAGTTGTTTCTCACAATTGTGGAATAGGTGAGTGGTTCAGCGCTCTATTTGAGCACTTCTTTAATAAACTACTTTTGGCGTACTCCCAGTTGCCTCTTTTATATATGGGGTTGAAGGTGAGTCAGAATATGAGACACTGAGCACTTTGCGGCACTTTGAAACCCACTGAATTGTGCCACAGCTGGGGTTCTGTATATGAGCACCTGCTTGAAATTGAATGCTGAAAACTTTCTGTGCCACTAATGTTGGTTCCAGCTGTCTCCTCTCCTTTGCTTTCCTTAGTCTCATCTCTCCCATCCCCTTTTCTCCTCCCTCTGTTCTTCCCTGCCTCTTCTTCCTCCTCTTATCTCCTTCCTCTTCTTCTTCTCTCCCTCTTCTCCTGTCCAATTTTCTCCTCGCCCTCACTCTCCTATCGACTCCTGTCTCCCCTCCTCCCATCGACTCCTGTATCCCCTCCTCCCATCTGCCCTCATCTTTCATCCTGTCATCCTCTCCTCCCTCTCCTCCCCTCTCCTCCTCCTGTTCTTCCTCTCTCCTCCCCCTCCTCCCCTCTCTTCCCCCTCTGCTGTGGGTGAATCCACACAGAGTATGAAGCCCATCTGCACCAAGCACAGACAGCTGCACCTGTAGCATCGACTGAGAAGGGAGACGATGCACTCAATTGCCTCCTCCATCAAGGTGAAGTGCAGGGTGGGGGTGAGGGGTGAGGGGTGGTGGGCGGTTGTATTCAGAGCGCTGTTGCCCCAGAGATGGCTAGCACGAGGAGGTAAATAGATGCTAAATATAGAGGGCGCGGGGAACAAGAGAGGAGAACGTGGAATAAAAGAGAAATATGGGAGGATCAGAGAAAATGGAGGCCAAGGACAATTCCAAATTCGAAAGCCGGGTTCTCTTTTTGAACGCATTCACTGGAAAAAGTCTCTTTGGTAGAGAACAAAGTGTTGGTACTAGGATGCTCTAAGAGAGCTGTGTTTTAACGCCCTCAGAAAATTACATGCAACTACATCTATCTTACTAAATCTATCTATAAATGCAAGGAATGTCTGTCTGTGTGTCACTCTGTCTGTCTGTTCCACGCATAACTCTCGAACCACTCTCTCATCCGACTGCTCTCAAATTTGGTGGGTGTCATCCTAATGGCATGAGTGTGTGCAGTGCCAAATTTCATGTTACAGTATACAAACAAAATATGCCACATATATTGGCCAGACAAGCTGCAATTGCCGGTTGTGCCTACAGGCTCTGCACTAGTCCAATTAAATGACAGTTACATTCGCTGGAGCATTTGGAGAGACTTTGGAGAGGCTTTGGAGACAACGTGTGTAAAAGTCAAGATGAAATGTTTTGTGAACTTTTCCACACTCAACATTCTGACAAATCACACGTTGTCAAAACATATCCCTGACAACCACATGACTCAATTAGCTAAAATGACCGGTTGTGTGTGTGTGTGTGTGTGTGTGTCAGGCTACTCAAGTCACAGACTCAGACTCAGATCCGATTCAAGCCCTAATTTTAAGGACTCATGACTTGACTCGGACTTGGACCGAGGACTCGGACTTGGACTCGGATCCAAGCATTGTCTGCATTCAGACTTGTAAATGGGAGACTTTTGTTGCTGCTAGTACCTTAAACGGTAGGCTATATCCCAGGACCAAATGGTCCTCTTCTCTGCTGAACGGGTAGAGTGGGTTGAGAGTTCTGTGTGAAGCCATACAGCATCAGCTTGAAGCTTGCTGTGAGACTACATTGGGGTAACTGTGAGTTTGTATTACTGGCCTGTTTTGTTTTCTTTGTTTCAAGTCTTTTGCAAAGTTTTTGTACTTAGACTCAGACTTGATGAACATGGCTTAGACTTGACTCTCGGACTTCAACATGAGGGACTTGAGACTGGACTTAGAGTTTGGTGAACTGCAACTGCAACACTGTATGTGTGTGAATGTCAAAGGGAAAGACAAAAACATTTGATAATACATTGAAAGGCAGACAGTTTGCCAAATATCAAAAGATGAACAAGCCTTCACTACTGAGGGGAATTACATGATTCTAGGAGGGATTTATTGTGTGATTCTAGGATCATGGCAAGTTTACAAAATGTAGTTTGAGGACTTTTCAGAATACATATGTATTTTGAGCACTTGTGCGTGACCTTATCAATTCTGACTCACGCATATACTTACCCAAAGTGGCTCTGAAATAATTGAACTTCACCGACTTCATTAAAATGGAACAGTTCCTCATTTTTCTTCAAGTCAATAGACATCAAGCACTCTCAGTTATTTCGTTTTTCCACCTCCTCCTAAAACATATTTTCCTCCCGGCCGCCTCTTAATTGAACCAATTTATTCAGAGAGATTACTGAGGATGGCTTGCGTGTCTCTTACGGTGGGAAAGAGCATCCCAGAGGAGGCTGAGAGCTGCCAGAGGACGAACAAGTGAATCTGTATAATTACTGAAGTTAATCCGTGTGTGTGTGTCCGTGTGTGTATGTGTGTGTGTGTGTGTGCGTGGGAGGGAGAGGGGTAGAGGTATGGGGCATTGCGCTATCATGACTATCTGTTTTGGCCCATAGGGGATTACTGTATGAGAGAAATTGACTTTAGAAACAGAGACTGTATAATGCTGGCCATTATCATTATGATGTTTTGAATGTTGATTGGCATCTGATGCTCTTCAATTTGCACCACTCTGCCACCAGCAAAATCCTTTGATGTGCACATTACAGTTTTTGGCCGTTGCTTGAACACTATAGACCCATGCTTAGACTAAAGTAACACAACTTGAAGTTTTGTTGCCATATCTCAAACACATGTACCTATACCTTAAACAAAAGTGCTGCTTTGCACTCTAGTTGCAATTCTACAACACACTTACTCCTTTATGCAACACACTTGGTCCTGCATACTACTCTCTATGTCTACATAAGACACTTCGTTCAAAAATGAAATCTCAGAGTACCATTTGTTAAACACATATATCCCAAATACAAAACACATCGGGTAATTGCAACCTCTCAAATACACACCTGAACACACTTACTTGCAAAACTGAACACCAGTCAGCCATCTACAAAAAGCCCTCAGTTTTGCCATTGGAAATGGTGATGTGAATGGTATATTTCCCAGTGTTGTGTCATGTTTACGTGTGTTTAGAGTTTTGGCACAATGAGCGAAGTTTTGTAAAAGGTATTCAAGCAAATATGTTTTATATAAAGTAGACTAGTGTGTTCCTCCTCATCTGAAACTATATGAATATGATGCAAGTGTGTTTCATTTTGTCACCAGAGTTAAATTTTGACAAGGGATTGTTAGGTTTTGATACCAGAGTTTAGGTACTGATAGCAGAGTTTCAGTTTGACATAGATGTGAAAGGTATATTTCCTAGTGTTGTGTTGTGTTTACTTGTGTGAAGAGTTTTGGCTCAGTGATCAAAGTTTTGCAAAATGTGTTCAAGCAACGGGCAAAAACTGTAACAGCTTAATAACATTTGAGAAAATGAACATAGACACAATAAGCCTACGTTTTATTGCCCTCAAGAAAATAAACATATCACCTATGGTGGAGGAAAATGCTATCCCATCTGCTTCTGCCATCTGCGTAAAAAAAACATCCTACCTGTTGCCTGGTAGAGTTGAACTATCAGGGTAGGCGGAGATGAGAGAGACCAAGTCAAAAACAATCACCCTATAACAAAGACTGATATATACTCTAATATACAGTATACCAATATAAACTCTCATGCAACATGCTTGCAAATGCCAGATTTACAAATGGTTAATATTATGTCTTTGCATTCTATGCATTTATGATATCTGATTTGCATTTATTATTATTATTTATTTATTTGCATTTTCAGTTTGTTACACCCCTCTGCACCCCACTGGGTCTGCAGTGACAGTGCAGCCGCCTTTGGGTGGTGCAAAGGCAAAATCAGCCTAATTATCTACACCTGATGGTGTGGGTATAAGCGTTGGCCTTCAGAGCCCTTGCCTTTTTCAAATTCACCATGTTCTTGGGTGTTTGTGTCTTTTATACTGAGCTGCTAGATTTGGGATTTTTTGTGTTTACTGCAATAAAATACTGTATTCTTGATTAACACGGTTGTCCGTCTTATTATGTTGTGCCTTCTGAGTCGGCGGTAATAAGTAGCCTACCATAAATACAAGCTATGTAGATAAAATATCACCGTTGCTCAGTCCTGCACATTCTCTCCAAACATGTGTCAATTTGTTTTCATCTCCTACTCCATCCCTTACTTTTGCGTATAAATGAGTTTGTGCCAAGCGTATGTATGTTATTGTGTGTGTGTGTGTGTCTGTCTGCGTATGTGCCTGTTTGCCTGTGTGCGTGCGTGCGTGTGTGCGTGGTTTGTCAGATAGCTGTGTCCTGTTTCAGGAGATGAATGCTTCATAGACTGGACCTGGCTGGAACATAAAATAAATAAATAAATAAAAAATGTCTAGCCTAAAAGAATGGCTCTGTTATGTCATGAGCCTACCAGACCTAGAGATCTTTCAAACTCACATTTTTGAAAAGCATGCTTTCAACACGCCCAGGTCATGCCATGTATCTATTTAATTAACAGCCTAACAGTGTTGTTACAAATGATACACCTAAAGACAGACATTAGGCTACTTAATAACAGATAGTGACTGGTTATGTTAAGGTCTGAGGTTGAGATGATGCTGTTTTTTTTTTTGTTCTTCGTGGAGTCATCTGAGATTAATGGGGTTTGAGCTCAAATTGTACCCAAAGAACAGTTACATTTCAGTTATCTGCTCTCAGTATCTTTTTAGAATATACATATCCATTTTTTTTTTTCAACACTGAAAGAAAAGACATGTTGTTAACTGTTGCTCTTTTATTGTTAGAACACCACATTAAACGAAACAAGGCAGGACATTTTGGATTTTGAGTTTCCATGTTGCTATGTACAATATTTATATAGGGATTATCAAAAAATGTCACAAAAATCCCATAGAAGTCTGTTGCATGCAAAAGATATGGTCTGATTAAGTCAAACTGGATCAAAGAGATCTGCCATTTCTGTATTCACCATTTAATCACCACCCATACACACTGTGGCCCACATCAGTTTACTTCAATAACAGGAGAGAGGACTTGCATTATGTGGTGGCACTCAATACGAACACACCAAGTCGTTTTATTTATTTATTTATTTGTTTTTTGTCCTTGTGACTCTTCAAGAATGTCGGAGCACAATCACACACACACACACACACACACACACACACACACACACACACACACACACACACACACACTTTCTTTAGATGTCACTGGTATGCCACAACATGAGTGTTGCATGTTACATGTGGCCCAGGATTTCCCAGGGTCAGATGCACATGAGGCTGCAGACTCCCCAGTCATTAAATGACAGCTCTGTGTGAGGAGAGGCTCAGGTGTGTGCATGAATAATGGGGGTGAGGTGATGAGATGCCATTAAGAGGCAGCTCAAATTGTACACTGATTGCAGGCCTACTTAGAGAAAACTATGGCTGCTAAGTAGATGGCTGGAAAGATAGATAGATAGGTAGATTCTTTATGATCCTAACTTTTAAAAAGATGATTGTTAACAAATGCGGAATAGGCCTACTTGCTAAAGTTGTGCCATTGATAGGTCTTGGCCATGGATTTACTGCTACTTATTCTGGCGCTAGCCTATATCATAGAAAAAAGAACCATGGTCAAAATATATGTAGTGTGTTTATTGAACATTTTTTGAAATAAGGTATTTCCATCGTCAACAGTAACATTCGCAGGTTCAGGTTATGTAGTATCTGACGTGGGTGAGCACATCTCTGGTCCAGCCTGTTTGGAGAGTCATGTAGCCACAGAGGTGTCACCACATGGTCTCCCCGACCTCCATCACCTTGTACTGTAAGTCGCCTCCAGGATCTAGTTTCGGGGCTTGCAGTCGACAGGTTTGGCCGGGGGTATAGGTCATAGAGCGGGTGGGGTCACAGTTTTCTGGCTCTTCTTGACCACGTGGACCGCAGACCCAAGAACCTTGGATACCGTGGCTGTGGCCACCTGGTCACAGTCCCAATCGTTAGCACGATCCATTACTTTGGACACAATAGCTTCGGTAAGCTGGTCGAGAAGCATCATTTCATTAGTCGTCGCAAGAACGCACAAACCATAGTCATTAACTCTGTAATATAATTAGGCTAATTTCATAAATGCAAGGTGAACAGATGAGTCATCTCTTGAAAGTCCCAACACTGTCTCAAGAACATAGAACATTACTGCAGGTAATTAATACCACACACCAGGAATCATTAAGGGAAAGAGTCTTGACTGTAACCTTTTAGCGCTAATGGATGGTCGACACAAGACACTCATCAGTGGACCGTAGTGGGCGAGAGGGGAGGTAGAGCTGGATGATGGAATTATGATAGCAAGATACAAGACACTAGGTGTCCTTGTTGTTTGACAGTTCCTCATCCCAAGGCCCAGAGGCTTTCAAGCTATTTGTCCAGTGACGTGTCCCTCCACTTATACAAATTCTGTGCTTTCTGTTAGCAGAAGGAGCACTGTTGTCACTGGTTATATTATGGTTATAGTCATGGGATTTGGCAGACCCATTTTGCGGAAAGCGACATACATACTGTATATAAATAGAAACAATATGTGTACTGTGTCTGTGTGTCATAATGACCCTACGCTTCAAATTTTGTGAAGATTTGAATAGGTCAGCCATACCAAAAAACTAAACCTGCTAAAATATGAATGCTACGCTGGCGGCATTCATAATGATTACAGTAAATACACCATCGGATGGAAAAAGAGTACACAAAAGATAAAAGAAAAGAAACGTGAAATGACAAGGCAAGACAAGGGAACCGATCAAACAGTGAACATACTGTATATCTCATGGACAACACACTATTTTGTTTACTGCATAGAGTTGATTGGTAATAGACGAGGGAAGTCTCTGCCATGCATTGGCTGTGGGTAAACTGCCTTTACTCAGTCTAGCAGTCTTCTCCTCTAAGGTTCCAGTGTTATGATATCATCCAAAAACACTTCAGATTTGTGTC
>NC_085015.1:20647487-20659987 GCF_963854185.1 Sardina pilchardus
TGTGTGTGTGTGCGTGTGTGTGTGTGTGTGTGTGTGTCTCTGTGTACGCGTGCATGAGCGCATGTGTGTTTATTCATGACTCACGACGCCATGTGCAGGCGACGTTTGGCTGGCACCAATCCCAGCATGCCCTCCAGGAGGTGCAGGAGTTGGTACTGCCAATGGCAGACGGGCAAACAGGTGGGTGCTGGGTGCCTGCTGTGGTCCATGGGGGGAGCTCTGATGGGCACCGAACCCATGGTGCCAGAGCCACGACGAAGGTCTGGTCCGCGGTTGACGTAACGCTGCTTCCTGCCAGCCCGTTAGGGCGCCATTTTGTGCCAACCTGGTCGAAGTGGGCACCTGGTGAGACGGCCAACGCCTGAGTCATCTTCTTTGCGTCAAATGTTTCGGTCAAAATCTGCAAAATGAAATATTCAAATCATCCTTCAGTTTTGATTCATCGTTATCGTCTCAGTCCAAATCGATTTTCTGCTGAAGGTCACGTGTCATGATGAGATAGTTAGGAACAGAAAACGATCTGATGACCCGTTTAGTGGAATAATGGTATCACAGACCAACACAAATGTGCGCTAATGACCTGATAATGGAAAGTGAGGGAGTGATTATAAATGGAAATTCTACCAGAGAGATGTGAAGTATCGATTTCCTTCTATCCTCTCCAGCCATCTCTCGCCCTGTTTCACAACACACAGACACAAACAGACACACACACACACACACACACACACACACACACACACACACACACACACACACACACACACACACACACTCTCTCTCTCTCCTTAGCATTCCACTGTTTGATCAGTTTTGTTTGGCCTTTTCTCTCTCCATCTCATCCTCTCCTCTCTCTCCCCTCTCTCTCTCTCTCTCTCTCTCTCTCTCTCTCTCTCTCTCTCTCTCTCTCTGTGCCCCCTGTCCCTGTCCTGCAGTGCTCTCTGTTCGTGTTGAGTCATGGAGGGCATCCATTACTGGTAGCCTTCTCCCCATATCAAATTAACCTTTACCCTCCCAAAGAAGCCACCTGAGAGAGAGAGAGAGAAGGAGAGGGGTAGATAGATAGATAGATAGATAGATAGATAGATAGATAGATAGATAGATAGATACTGTAGATAGATAGATAGATAGATGGATAAAAAGAGAGGAAAAACAACAACTTCCCAACTGAAACATACAAATTAAAAGTGACAGGCAGAGAAAATGAGCGAGAGCAAGTAGCAGAAAGGGAGAACGCGTGAGAGATTGGATTCAATACAGGGTATCATTGACATTTAAAAGCGCAAACACTGAAACACACGCACACAACCTACCTCCCTGCATGCGCACGCACGCAAACAGACACACACACACACACACACACACACACACACACACACACACACACACACACACACGCACACACGGATACCAAAATACCGTTGCTATATACAGAATGTTTAAACAAGTAAGTAGGCAAGAGAAACCTTCTCTCATGCACCCACACAGATCTCCATCAGCGCGCAGCAACACTGCGGAGCACACACACGCGCACACACACACACACACACACACACACACACACACACACACACACACACACACACAAACACATGGGTGTTGCTAAGTGATCCATACTGCAGCGTTAACCACTACATGCAGTGTCTCATGTCATGGGAGCAGTGCTCATTAATTAATTGGATTAGCGGTTGTAATGTTCTGCTGAGTTAGTATTGCCTGCTGACAGTTAGTAGCTCATCTACATTTTAATTTGGGAACATGTTGTTAACCACAAATGTGTAGCTCATCTGTAGGCAGTTACAGTATGTGGGTGCTGAAACCCATTGCCACAGACTTGTATTACTGACTGCACTAATTATTTCACCTTTTCTGATCTCCAATTTGACCAATCCCAATGTTCCTATGTCCCTACATATTTTGATGTGATTTGTTTCTTACTCTTGTCTACCCTTCATCCCTTTCTTCCCTTCTCTTCCCCTCTTTCTCTGTCCTCTCTTTCTTTCCCTCTTTCTCTTCCAGTGCCTACAGTAACTGAAGCAATAAGCTCTGAGGCGCTCTGTAAATATGTACCTCACTAATGATGTCATAGAAACAGATGAAACTGAACTTTACTGTAGGGAAGTCAGCTGGTCTAATCTTAGCATGCACACACACACACACACACACACACACACACACACACACACACACACACACACACACAAACACAAACCGCTCGCACAGGAAGTTGGAGTTGCGTGTGTCGTGTGTGTGGGTAGAGAGACGTAGGTGGGAACTCAAAGTGGGGAGGCTGAGGGATTGTGGGGTTTGAGATGCTATATACTGTATGAGAATCTCCCCACAAGTTCTGAAGTTGGGTGACTCAAACGGTTCCCATGGGGACGGTGTGGTGCTCGCGTGGGTGTTGGGGTGTCTTTTTATTAGTGTGTTCTTCCCATCAATCATCTTAATTGTTTTGCTTTGTCTCATCATTATTTCCTCATAACCACGCGAATTCCCTCTCCCACTCACTGACGTCTTCTCCATGACTAGATTTCTAGAAACTTCCATCTTGCCCTGTAAACTCTATCGACAGGCTGAGCTCTACCTCTCCGCCGTCTGGGTGCTAATGAATGCTTTGGTGGTGAGCCCAAACCAGTGAGCGGAGCTTCAACTCAGCAGATTGGAAATGAGTTTGTCTGACTGACCGGCCGCGCCGGCAGCCTGACGTGCCTCCCACTGACCGCATGGCCGGCCAAGTGTCCGAGATCTAGACCCAGGACAGGCTGCTCTTTGGTTTAGCCGGCGCCAAAGGCGGTCACGCTTTGCTGGACGGGGCCAAGCTATACAGAGCTGACAGTGATGTTGTTGAGTGAAATCACTGCAGTCTTAATTGGAGGTCTGACATGCTTGGTTGGGTGGATGTGGTGAGGATGCAGAGGTGACAGTCATGTTGTCTCTAGTCTTAATCTCTAGTCAGCTCATCTCTTCATCCAAGCGAAAACTGCTCTGTATTTTGCTAGTTGGTTGGTAACACTTTATATTAAGACACACATATTCACCATTAATTAGCTGCTTACTGACATGTATATTAGTAGCATACTAGCCATTTGGTAGTCATTATAAATCACTAATTAATACCTTATTCTGCAAGACCCTTATTCATAGTTATTACTGTAAGTAAGTTGTTGCATGATTTATGACGGAAATATGCATGGCTCAGTATGGGGCTTTGAAGGTGGTAGTACCACAAGAACAGTTATTCACCCATAATAATACTTATCAAAGATGGTATATTCAAATGGAAGTAAACACTAAACCACAAGTGCTAATAGTGTGCAAATAACTCATAATTAAGCCGAACATGCTCCCTATTCTAAAGTATATTCTTATTTATTTTACTTATGTGAAAGACAGACCTGTGAGCACGCCCACTCAGAGTGTTCATGCTCATTCAACAGGTTAATGTTCAGGATGCATTTAGAGCAGCGGTTCCCAAACATTGTTCTCCACGTACCACCTTCTACATCCTGACTCGGCTCGCATACCCCCCACCATCCAACACATTTCTACAGAAGACAGCAGGTGCTTGCTTTGTTCAAAAGTCATAGGTGAGAGAGATAAGGAGCAAAGTATTGGTGCATATGGTTTGAGAATAATTGAAGACAAAGCATCTATCTGGGCCCAAGTGCAAGTACATGCTGGTGATGAACATCTGAAGAATTTACTGAATGTGAAAGACAGAGTTGTGAGCACGACCACACAGTGTTCATGCTCATTCAACATGCAGGTTAATGTTCAGGACACATTTAGAGAGGAAGCAAAAAGAGTGTGGTGTGAAAGAAGACACAGCTGTCACAGGTCTCTTCTTTTTTACCTTGTTTGTCATTTTCCTATACTTCTTCAGGTGTATGCACACCTGTGACAGCAGTGTCTTCTTTCTCTAAATGCATCCTGAACATTAACCTGCATGTTGAATGAGCATGAACACTTTGAGCGGTCGTGCTCACAAGTCTGTCTTTCTCATAAGTAAACTCTCACCTATGACTTTTGAACAAAGCAAGCACCTGCTGTCTTCTGTAGAATGAATCTATGTGGCTCTATGATGGCAATATTGGTCATCATTGGTCATCACTCACTTATTCTCCTCCTCTCTCTCTACATCACCATAATCCTTCACTTCTTCTCCTCCTCTCTCTACATCACCATCATCACTCACTTCTCCTCCTCTCTATATCACCATCATCACTCACTTCCTCTCCTCCTCTCTCTACATCATCATCATCCTTCACTTCTTCTCCTCTCTTAATTAAGGGTCTAGTAAGGGTAGAATAAGGTCTTGCAGAATAAGGTATGAATTAGTGACTTACAATGACCACTAAATGGCTAGTATGCTACTAATATACATGTTAGTAAGCAGCTAATTAATGGTGAATATGTGTGTCTTAAAATAAAGTGTTACCAAATAAAGTAAGACATAAGAAATAAATTGAAATGAAATAAAATGGAAATAACTGGAAATAACATACATCTCTACACACAGGATTAACAAGGACACAGAAAGCAAGCATAGCACATTAGAGGGCAGGGAAGGCCAGAGAGTACCGGTGGGGTTTGACCCTGCATTTGAAAGCAGTGATGGGGGGGCAGATTTTATATCAAGTGGCAGCTGATTCCACAAGGGTGAAGCAGCGACTGCGAAGGTTCTGTCCCTTTTTTGCCTTAGCCAGGAACGGGGGATGTCTGCGGAGAAGGTCTTTGTTGCCAGATCTAAGAGACCTGGGGGCTGAATGGAGGTGTATGAGGTCAGAAATGTAGATTGAGGCCAGACTACTTTGTGCTGGAAAAACCATTTGCAGAATCTTAAATTGGATCCTGAAATGGACTGGGAGCCAGTGAAGGAAAGCTAAGACTGGGCTCTGTTTTTTTATATGCTCTAGTTTTTTTAGTACCAGTTAGCAGCCTTGCTGCTGCGTTCTTAACTATCTGCAGGTGTGACAGTGTGTGATTGGGGGAGACCCAGGTAGAGGAAATTGCAGTAATCAAGCCATGGTGTTATGAAGGCATGAATGACTTGTTCCAGGTTGTGATTTGACGGAAAGGGTTTAAGCTTGATGATGATTCTCCGCTGATAAAAACTACAGAAATTGAATCTTGAAATCTGTTTATCAAGATAAAAGCCCAGAGTCAAAGGTAACACCCAAATGTCTTGCATGTGATTTTACAAATGAGGAGAGACATGTCTGATATGTGTGGATATGTCTGATGTGTGTAGATACTGTATGCCTGATATGTGTGGATATGTCTGATATGTGTAGATACTGTATGTCTGATATGTGTGGATATGTCTGATATGTGTAGATACTGTAGGCCTGATATGTGTGGATATGTCTGATATGTGTAGATACTGTATGCCTGATATGTGTGGATATGTCTGATATGTGTATACTGTATATCTGATATGTGTAGAGATGTGGCCTAGATGAGGTAACAGTCATCAAAGTATTTTTTTTCTCTCACTCTACACACGTGGGTTTCTTATTGCATTGCATGATGAATATTGTCCACACTTGTAAGTCACTTTGGATAAAAGCATCTGTTCATGTAATGTGTAACATTAATGCAGAGCAGGGAAGTTGTGTTGGGGGGTCAGCTCTGGTGCCTCTCTCTGCCTTCAACAAGACCCATTTAAGTGTGCTGATTGGACATCTGATTTGCTTCCCTGCGTCAAGGGTTCAATTGTGCCCCGTGACTCAAGGGCGTTTAGCGACAAAGAAGGACAGAAAAACTCAATAATATTGACCTTTCAAAACCTCAAAGCCCGCTGGGGTTACGTAATAGGAGCGTCTATAATCAGTGCCTCCAACACTCCTGCTGGAAGTGTGCGCCTTGTTTATTGCTCCCCCGGATAAACCACCTGCTGCCAGAGCCGGAGACGGCTGTATTGGTTCCACGTATTGATCTCTGACTCCTTTTGTCCAGGCTTGTATGCCACGCTGTACCGCTAACCCCTTTGAGTCTCTCCTCTCAGCCAGTCTTTTGTGTTGATATGGATGATGAATTGTTACACACCAATGGAGTACAATGGAAAAGACTTGTGGACTAAAAATAGAGCTCAGCAACTACACACACACACACACGCACACACGTACACACACACACACACACACACACACACACACACACACACACACACAGATGCACAGACACACATACATGATAAATGGCTGATACTTGTTAAATGGCAAAATGGCTTTAGAAAATTGAGGTGTTGTTATCCATTTATTCTCCTTAAGTTTTGCTGGAATATTTAGTTTGTTTGTGTGTGTATGCGCGCGTGTGTGTGTGTGTGTGTGTGTGTGTGTGTGTGTGTGTGTGTGTGTGTGTGTGTGTGTGTGTGTGTGTGTGTGTTTGGGGGCGGGGGGTACATCTGTATTTGGTTAGAAAAGATGATGATAAATTTAATGCCAATGTGAGAAACTGAACCAGCTGTTAGTTCCCATGTATCATTGGCCAGTAGTTACATTTTTACGGTATCCTGAGAATAAATAAAACTCTCTCTCACACACAAACACAAACACACACACACACACACACACACGCACACACTCTGAAAATGAGAGCATGGGTGAGGATAATTCCCCACAGATGAAGAATGCTATTTTCTTGTCGTCTGTCCTCATCCTCTCATTTCATCATCCAGTTATGGTAATAACCTTCAGGCTGCGCCGCCCGCGGACACCAGGAATGGGAGTCAATATGGAGCATTATTTTGATGTATCGGTTCGTTTGTTTAGCCTAGTTGTTTCTTTATTTAGTTTTTGTTTCTTTCTTAATCCAATTCCATCTTTCTAACGGGCTGAGTGCTCTGCAAATGTTAGCATTCCATCTGAGGAATGCTAACGTCATTAGCGCTCAGCAGTGTAAGCTGGGCCTGCATTCCTTCCTGCATATGATTAGCAGGAACATGTTGAACATTCCCCTGATTAATTACATACAATGCGAGCCACAGCCTGCAAGAGATGGATGCTGAAAAAAGAGATAAAGAAAGACATGCAGGTAGAGAGAGAGAGAAGAGAGAGAGATGAAGGGAGAAAAACTACTGGGTGATGGAAGGATAGAAGGAGAGATGAAGAAGATAGGCAGAGAAACAGAATGAGAGCTGGAGAGAGATTACAGAGAAAGAGAGACAGTCGCGGAGTGGGGGAGAGAGAAAAGAGATGGCAGGATAGAGAGAGAGGTGGGGGGAGAAAAGAAAGACAGACAGAGTAAGACTGAGTACAGGAGGAGAGGGATAGGGGGAGGGAGGGACAAAGAAGGAGCGAGCCGACAGAGAGAGAGAGAGAGAGAGAGAGAGAGAGAGAGAGAGAGAGACCACCCTCGCTCAGCATCCTCACTGGGCAGTGACGTCACAGCCCTGACACGAGCCAATCGGGTGCCGGCGGCCCGCCCACCTGCTCTCCCTGGCCCCGCCTTTGCCCTTGACTCCATAAACACTCGGCTGAGCTCAGCCAGCGAAACACACACACACACGCTCACACACACAGAGACCCAGAAACACACACACACACGAGAAGAGAGAGAGAGCGAGAGGGCGCTCGCGCAGACCGCTGAGCGCAACAGACGAGAGCACAACGGAACAACGCAGCGTTCATTCATACATCCACACACACGCACGCACATGGACCAACAGTAGCACGCGCCGCTCCTGGACTCAACACAGCAGAGCGGACGAGAGAGAGACAGAGAGAGAGAGAGAGAGAGAGAGAGAGAGCGCTAGAGAAGGAAACACCTCTTAGAGTGAGTCTACAGACGGAGTTGTTTTCAGACTCAGCTGTCTCACACTTTGATGCTTTTTTCAGCCTACCTTGCGTTGTGTGTCTTTATCTCTCTCTCTCTCTCTCTCTCTCTCTCTCTCTCTCTCACTCTTTCTCTCTTTCTTTCTCTCTTTCTCTCTATCTCTCCTCTCAATCTCTAACACACACACACACACACACACACTCATGTATGTCTCTCCCTGGCTTTCTCTGATGTTTTCATGTCTCCATGTCTTCCAGGCAAATGCTGACTCCTGATAGAACCGTTCCCCACAGACAGAGACGCGACCCGAGAGAAGCGCACTGGAGACGGCATCAGGAGAGCAGGAGCCGCGCCAGCAGCTGGAGCCAGAGGGGACGCCCGGACCTCCAGAGCCAGAGGGAGCAGAGGCCGGCAGTCTGGAGCCCTCTGCCCAGAACGGGCGCTCCGAGATGGGCTGCTCGTCCGGGTGCCTGCCCTGCCAGCCCCCTCCTCCGCCCGCCGCGGAGCAGCCCCTCGCCCGACTCTCCTCCGTGTGCGACGCCGAGTGCGGACCGCCGCAGGACGACGCGGACGGCACCGACGTCTCCGGCGGCGGTTCCGCCAAGGCCGACCTCCCGCCGGGCCCGGGTCCGGAACCCCGGCTGCCCAAGAGCCCGGAGAACTACACGCTGGAGCGGCTGGCGCAGGCCACGGGCGGCGCCGAGAAGTCCTGGTACCGCTGCCTGTTCTCCTTCGGCTTCATCTCGCTGGTGATCGGCCTGGCGGGCACCTCCGTCACCTTCACCTTCGACACCATGCCCCAGATCAAGGTGATGTCCATGCTCATGCTCGTCACCGGCGCGCTCATGCTGCTCGGCGCCGCCATCTGCTGGCGGGTGAGACGCGCGCGGCGGCGAGCCAAGAAGGAGGCGGGGTTCTTCAGCGCCGAGCAGGGGACGCTTTAGAGGAGCGGACCGATGACCGGGGGGGGACGATTTAGAGGAGCGGACTGATGACCAGGGGGGACGATTTAGAGGAGCGGACTGATGACCAGGGGGACGATTTAGAGGAGCGGACCGATGACCGGGGGACATAATGGAGGAGTTGTGAGTAGGGGTCCACTTTAGCAGAGTGGAGCAGGCGGGGGACGTTTTAGAGGAGTGGACGGGGAGGGGGACACTTTAGTAGAATGGACACCAGAGCAGAGGGAAGCTGCAGGAGGAACTAATGACAGCTTAGAGGAATGAGCTACTTCAACTTAGAGATAAGACTGTTTACTCTGAAGGAAATGAATTTGGCTCAGTGGCACACACACACCCACACACACACACACACACACACACACTCACTCACTCACACAAAGAAAATTAATCCGGCAACACACACCCAAACACACATACGGAGACACACACACACACACAGAGAAACCTAGTAAACCTATTATGCCTTTAAATACACAGAAACACACAGCGCACAGACATCACCACTACAAAACAACAACAATCATCTGACACGGAGGAATCTGGGACAGAGGTATCAGGAGGGTTGAGCTGCCTCTTTTTCCTGTTTTCAAAAAAGAATCAGCATGGTTATTATTTATTTTCCTGAAATACCCTGCGTATGTGTGGAGACATCTCCAAGGGAGGAGAGCGCTTCAGAGGGATTACTTCACGTCCATGGTGAGGTGTCACCTGTTTTCTTCAGACAGACTGAGTGAAGAGTTTCCAGTCCGCTGCCCGGTGGACATATGGCTGGCCACTGGCATCCAAAGCCAATGTGCTTACTGTGTGTGTGTGTGTTTGCATGTGTGTGTGTGTGTGTGTGTGTGTGAGAGAGAGAGAGAGAGAGAGAGAGAGTGTGTGTATGTGTGTGTGTGTGTGTGTGTCAGGCATACAGAACAGAGCGTACTCGGTGACAGGTATTTCTGAGCATATCTCTTCATCCTGCCTCCAGCTGAATATAGGCTGCCAGGAAGAGAGGGAGAGAATGTTGAGGAGGAGAGACAGAGAGAAGGAGAGAGAGATAAGGAGAGAGAGAGAGAGAGTGGTGAATGAGAGTCGGAGAAAGAGAGAGGGAACGAGACAATGAGAGACAGAGAGGGAGAGAGGCAGAAAGAGGGGAGACACCATTATGCCGTCACTCACAGCGCATCTCATTAATTTATTTTTGAGGACTCCCTCTATCACTCTCTCTCTCTCTCTCTCTCTCTCTCTCTCCCTCCCTCCCTTTCTCTCTCCCTCCCTCTCTCTCTCTCTCTGCTGTCTGGCTGTAGTAGTGGTGAGTCCCTGGCGGTTGTGCTGCTTGGTTGGGAATAAAGGGGATTACAGCGCGGTGTTGTGCGACTCCTCCTTATCCAGTGACCCATTTCTCCACGCTGCCGCTGCTGCTCGCATCCTCCCTGCCGTGCCATGTGGGTGTGCGTGGGTGCGTTTCTGTGCGCGGGGGTGTGTGCATGTGTGCAACTAAATGTTTGTGTGTGTGTGTGTGTGTGTGTGTGTGTGTGTGTGTGTGTGCATTTCTGTGTGGAAAAAAAAATCTGTATTTTTATATGTGTGAGAGAGAGGTAATTTGTGTGTGTTTGCGCGTGCGTGCGTCTACAAGTGTGTGCCTATCCATGAGTATGTGTATATATGTGTATATGTTTATGTATGTATGTGCGTGTGTGAGCATGTGTGTGTGTGTGTGTGCATGTGTAAGTGAGCGTGGAAATGTCATCACACAAGTGGCCCTGAGGGTCAGTGTGCCTGGAGAGCAGAGATGAGAGAGGGGGATCAATAGACCCTCACAGTGATCCAGCGCCACCTGCCCCCAACTGCAGCATGTGCAGGGGCATCAAAGCCGGAGCTGATGGGCGCAAAAGCCCCTCTGTGGAGCGCTCTGAGCCCAAAGGTCAGTGCTCTCATCTGGGCAGCGGAGGGCCGGTCAGGGTGGAGGAGAGGGTCAAAGGGAGCCGATGGGAAGAGATGGAGGATGGACGAAGTTGTTCATTCCTTACTTACAATCTCTCTCTCTCCCCCTCTCTTTCTTCATTACTCTCTTTCTCTCTCCCCCTCTCTCTCTCTTTCTGTCAGGATATTTCTATATCTGCACACCAGTCTCCTCGTTCCTTTTGTCTGTTCTTCTCCATGTGTGCTCTTTTTGCCATCTCTCCCTTCCCCCTCCCCAATGAGGGCTTTTTAAATACCATCGGCCATCAAAGGCAGCCCACCACGGGCAGAAGCTCCCTGTTGGGAGTTGGGATATTTTCTCCCTTTTCCTTTATTGTACTGTTCTCTCCATTCTTCCTCTCTTTTTCTTCCTCACCGGGGCTCACTCCCACACCCACCCACACACACACACACACACACACACACACATACACGCTCACGAGTGCACACACACACACACACACACACACACACACACACGCACACACACATACACACTCACGAGTGCACACACACACACATACACACACACTCACGAGAGCATACGCGCCTGCACACACACACACACTCACGAGCGTACACACACACACATACACGCCTGCACGCACACACACACACACACACGCACACACACACACACACTAACAAGCGCGCACACACACACAGATTCTGTGCTCTCTCTAATTCTCCGGGGACCGTTGTTTACGGTGTTGGAGAAGCGGGATCTGTGCTTGGCTGATTTCACAGTGTAGAGAGGGGAGTGTTCACAGCTTGTTTAGGTCAAGCATGCTAATGGATTTAGCCCAACTGACAGCATCCCACTAACTCCAACACATGTGCTTTCTTGCGACTGTCACTCTCTCTCTCTCTCTCTCTCTGTGGGCATGTTTGTGTGTGTCATACAGTGCATTTAATTGGCTTTTTTATGACAAAGAGGTAGCATTGCACTTAAGTGACTCTCAATGTTTTTAAATCCTTTAGTTCATCAGGGAAACACAAAGTAAAGATATAATGGGAAAATGCATTCTTAATGTCCTTTCTACCCTTAAAACGCTAATCTCCCTTGACTAATGGTGAATCCTACTGACTTAATTGGCAGGCAATACAGACAGGATGTCTTCTAACTATCCTCCAGAGCCCTCTTTATCCACTCGGCTCTGGCAAGATCCACAAAAAGAGACTGTCAATTTTAGTCCCCATCAGACTGTGGGCGCCTTTGTACTGCTTGCGATGCTTGTCCGGTTCTAACCATTACTAGACTGTGATGTGCAGGTGTGTTGTTGTAGCAGCAGTCAGCACTTACCTGGAGCTGTATAGGCAGCCTTTCACCGCTGCAGCAATCTGAATAGAGACTGGAGATTGTAAGACTATTTGTGGTGTTGGTGATATTTGTGTCTGTCCAATGTGTAAGAGGGATGACTCATAGAGGACTTCACATCTGTGTGTGTGTGTGTGGGGGGGGGGGGGGGGGGGGGGAGGGGGAGAGGGGGGGGGGGGTAGTAAGGCAGAGATGGAGTTCATTGATAAAAATAGCAGGACTGAGCTCTTTGTGTGGGAAGTGGAAACCATGTCACAATAGTGGTAAATATGCCACACAAACAAACAAACAAACAAACAATGAATAAACTCTTTCTCTCTCACACACACACACACGCACATACACACACACACACACACACAATAACAAACATCCACAAAATAGCACATTGTGTCCAAACCAGGCACAAGGATTTCTTACCTATTTTCCTGGAGATAATGCCGGCTCATTGCATTGGTATCAATTTCACCTGATTTCTGGGTCACCATCAAATTAGC
>NC_085015.1:20664987-20669987 GCF_963854185.1 Sardina pilchardus
TGTGAAACATGTTCAGGCATAACTTACATGTGAGCTCACACCGTGATTATTAAGCAAATAATAAGAACATTACTAGACATCATAACTCAAAGCTAAATTAGCATGATTATAATCAGGAACTCATAAAAGCCCATATGTTTAGCACACTAAGTGGGTTTCTGTGTTTGTAATGTGATGTATCTTTGTCCTTCATCAATATCTCACTGGGTGATGAGGCTGCAAGGTGTTCATATCCTCAACCATAGTGTCTTGTTAACTGTGACAGCTACCGGTATGTTTTCGTTGGTCCCTTCTCCTGAAGCCAGCCTTGGGATTGGTTAAGCCAGAGCGTTGTGTGGGCTTCCTTAAATATACTCACCGAGTGAAAAAGGTTTGCAGTGCTATGCAGTGTGAACATAGCATCATAAGACCATGTTTAACACCAGAGTCACCATCAGCAACATTTGCAGTGCTGAAGTTCAGTGGTTTGAACTCCTGTTGAGTTCAACAGTTGAATGTATTATTGTGTGGTGAGACTAGGGCTGCAGCTAACAATTATTTTTGGATTATGTTAACACATTTTTGGAGTAACTAATCCTATCACTTTGAAGTACATTTATATTTTTGTTTTGTGTAGATTTGTGCATCTGCAGCGTTTACCATTACCAAATCAAATAACCTCCCTTACAAAGCATAACTTTTACAACAGTTTTTTTACAGTGAGTTGTAGGCTACTGCAGTACAGTGCAGTGCAGTATTGTCATGTCCAAAATACTGCATTGCAGCAGTAAAGTACAGTATAGGGTGCTATGCAGTACAATGTCGTTTTTTCGTGTCCAAAATACTACATTTCCTGCATAAGAACTGCAAATATTTCCTCCAAAACTGCAGTTGTGATACTCAGAAAGGGTATGAAAGGGCTTTAGGCCTAATAATTATGTCAGGGGTAATCCTATTTACCCCTGACCGAGAGTGGGAGTGGGAGTGTGTGCGCGCACGCAAGCGAGAGAGAGACGACATGAGTTAGGCCTACTGTATGTGCATGATATGCTTTTTTGGTGTATTGCTCACTTGCAATTTTACATGAATTAAAGTAGTTTACTACTTCAAGTTTCCACAACTTAACATTATATCGACCCAAGACATTACGACATATCGACTCACAAATAGGCTAACATCAATGTTTACGTTGCCATTTGTCAGCTACGCTTGGTGAGCTGGTGTTAACAACTGCTTTCGGCTCAGATGTTGAAGCATTGTTGATGTGCCGTTGTGGTAGGCCAGTTCTGCTTGGCAGTGGACATATTGCACCTTGTCTTCTTTTCCCAGTTAAAAATTATCCCCCACCTTTGGACATTCTCTTTCTTGGCAGTCCGTGTGAAATGATCATCCCTGAGCTGTGTGGGCCACACAACGCAAGACATTAAACGAAGCCTCGAGGCAGAGAATTTTCCTCGATCATTTTTTGTAATGTTTCAGCCCCATGTGAGACCTTAGTCAGCTATTAATCTCTCAGAGGCTAGTTCAAGCACGGGTGGCTCTGTGTTATTCCCTTTTATTATTTATCTGTTCATTAACCAACCAAAGGAATATAACTTCAAAAAGCTATTTAATAAAATATTTGTTATATTTAACTAAAGCCTGTGTATGCCATTCTTGGGACCTCTAGAACTCTAATCTAGCTGACAGAGTGATGTAGTCTAATACATTAGGACGCTACATTGCAGAAAAACAGGCCCTAAAGCTATGCATATCTATACTACACTGTCATTGAGTCCTATGGACCTGAGTAAGATTACACTATAGTAAAATGAACTGTGAATCGTTTATGTGCCGGGATAGACACATCTGTTTGTGGAGCGGCTAATAAAGTTGGCATTCAAAAAGACACAAAGCGATTTCATTCATCACTTTTTTCGCTCCAGGGGCTGTCACGTCCGCATGTTCCCTTCCTGGTTGGGTCTTGGCTGTTGCATGGCGACAGTGCGATCAATGGGAAACTGCCTGTCACCGCAAAGCCCCTGGAAACAACCCCTCCTGACACACACGCACACACACACACACACACACACACACACACACACACACACACACACACGCACACACACACTTAATTTATTTCTAGTCACCCTCCTCCCCTAAACCACACATAACATTTTCTGCTTGTAAATCTGATTTGCTGAAATGACAGAAATTACTGGCACTGAGGAAAGCAGTCCTGGTGCCTTTCCCACTGACACACACACAAACACACACACACACACGCACGCACGCACGCACGCACGCACGCACGCACGCACGCACGCACACACACACACACACACACACACACACACACACACACACACACACACACACACAGAAATACCCACTCTACTACAAAGACATGCACACACACAGGTGTACACAGGTAAACAGTACACACACACACACACAGACACACACACACACACACACACACACACATAAATAATTCCTGGCCCAAATCAGCTCCCAGAACAATTTCTGCACAGCAAATTTATGCCATCACAGGCCATTCTGCCGTCAGAGAGAAAGAGAGAGCGAGAGAGAAATGAGTTTGCACAGGCAGAGAGGTGAGAGATCTATTCAGCTCAATGTTCTCTCTTAATCAGCCACTGTGCTTCTCTAACTGCCCTCCTGAGGCTTTGGATCAAGGTCAGTAGGGAAGCATTACTGTAATGAGTCACACTGTACCATCCCCTCTCCACAGGTCCAACAACTCAGCTTATTTTGTTACATTACTCATTAGCATGTTAGCTGTAGCCTGCAATAACTTCAATAGGAAATGTTTCCGAGCTAGAGGGTTAGCATGCTAGTGAGTGACCTGAAAATGCTGACATACTGTACTTACACATGTCAATATTTCAGTTAACTAAACCTTTTGTCTTCAGTGGCTTGTTTTGTCCATCGGAGTGCTTGATTTAGAGTGATAAAAAACATGACTGGCTTGGTTGCTGGCCATGGTCCTGAAGTGCCTGTTGTACATATCGCGCAATGTAACCAATGTCCACAGTACCCCTTATAGAAAAGGAGTAAGTGAGCTTATGATGTGTTCTATTTCTATTTTTTAAGTGGAAACTGAGATCTGGGGATTGCGTCACTCACATCCAAACTGATTGTGTTCCAGTTGTCAGAAGAACAACATGCTAACCATTTGTTAAAGGCTTTTTTTTTTTTTTTTTTTTTTAAAGAAAATAATAATAAAATAAAATTATGTACTGTATTCTCACCGCTTCCTTATGGAAACCAAATTGAAGAGATATACCTATATGTGAAACAGTGGTAGGCTACTGAGGACTGTTTGATACTCTGCTAATTTATGCAGTAATGGTGGACCTTCAGAAATGAAATACTTAACTCTCAGAATGCTCAAAAAAGAACACTTTTTTTTTAGAAGAAAATTAAATACACACTATAAGCTACACTTCAGTGTTACCTGATTTGGTCGCCCATCTCGCTATGAACCAAGGACATCACTGCTTAGCTTTTGACTTAGACCATGGACATACATACTGTACCTAGGTTAGCCTACACAGCGAGCCACAGACTTGAATGACCCTCTTCTCCGCAACAAAGTATTTGACAGCTAACTTCTACCATAGACTACAGCTCTGAGGCGTCGAAATTCAAAGCCAGTTTCAAAAGTCAAAAGAAGGGATGAATAAAACAATGCACGTTTGACTTTTGCTGAAATAACTCCTGTTTGACGTGGAGACACCCATTTAGGAGTCCAGAACTGCCATTTTGTTCCATTGGCAAATCCCTTTATGATTCATCTGGGTAACGAGACATACTTTGGTGTTCCTGTCATTCTGCATAGGCCATCTCTTTCATTGCTCTGATTGGTTTTCTGTCTCTCTAATTGCATCTGGAGGCATTTTGATCGGCGTCCGTTGGTGACACCCTTTTGGAAATGGGAGGTGAATGAACCTTTGCCAGACCTTCATCTGAAACACAATTGTTTTGAGAAGGGTCTGGCTACTTTAAGAGTACGATTGAAATGAGCCAATAGAACTTCAACACACTGAATGACCTTGGTGGAGAGATAAGGACTCTTCAAAACTCTGAGAAAGCATGTGGAGTGCCAGGAGTGGGGTGAGTTAAAGGGTATTATATGTAATCCTCCCCGTGGACAATTTTTTATTTTCAGAAAACGTCATTAATCATACTGCAGTTCAATATATCCGTCACCAACTAAACCACTTATGTTGACTTAATGCTCTATTGTTTGGATGCAATTATTACGATTACACCCCTTGTAAGGGAGAGGGGGCAGAGGAAATTACACAGACAACTTAATATGTGTAGTGGGAGTATTTGCATGCATAAGCTTGTGACTGCATCTGGAAGCCTTTTTATGACTAGAGTGTGATGAATGGCTATGTTTGTGCATGTGTTGAAATGTTGGTGTGTGCGTTTGCATGTATATGACCAAATTTGTGCTCATGTATATGTGTGCTTGTGTGTGTGTGTGCGTGTGTGGTTGTGTGTTTAAAAAATGATTGCATGCGTGACATCTGCGTTGTTGTTGTGCACATGTCCTCGTTTGAGCTACGGAACTGACCCAGCCCTCGGCAACCAGATGACTGACAGGTCCAGGGGCCGGTGCCAACAGCACTCAATCTCCTTTCTCCAAACATCTGCGTCCTTGTGAGGCAGAGGCCCTTCTACCCTTTTCATTACACGAGGAAAATGAAATGGCATCACCTGGACCTGCTGAGACCGAAACTGATGGAGAGCGGCACACGCACGTGCCAAAATCACCGATCACGCTTCAAGCCAAACACATTTGTTGCAACATCAATTCTCAGTCACATTTTTCTCCACAAAGGCCCCCAGGCCTCCATTTGTGCTTCTGGGCAACAGTTGTCCAATGATCTTGTAGCACTATAGGACTGTCACGACTGGCTTTAATACGACTGTCAGAACAGGCTGTGTGTGTCAAATCTCTTGGATGTCACTTTAGAGATATGACTGAAGAGGTGAGGTCTGACTTTTAC
>NC_085015.1:20672487-20742487 GCF_963854185.1 Sardina pilchardus
GACAAACCCACACATGGCTGCGCACTTAAATGCCATGCAAAGACACAGACACATTCATATGACAGACACAAGCATACTGTATGTGCATATACAACCTGTATACCTGTGTACCTGTGTACATGAATTACAGTCACTGCTACATTGACAAGATCAGACATACTGACATATTAATATAATAATAATAATAATAATAATAATAATAATAATAATAATAATAATAATACAGCCTAAAATGGTGATGAATGGCGCCCAAGTAAGCTATTGCAGCATTGGCAACCACACAGTAGCAGTTGCAACTTGCAACCAATGTTGGATTTAGAAGTGGCAGTTGTAGAATTTTACAATTTTCCAATGTAGCCATATTATATTGGCAATTGCGTCAAATAGTAATACATGCCAATTTGTTGGTCTTATTATTTGGTACATAGATTCTGTGTGTTTCACCAGGATCAGCCTGGTGATTGATTTCACTTTCAGAGAGAGAAATGGAGGAAAAGTTTTCCAGATGAATATGGAGGCTTGACATATTACACAAAACACAAGTGTGCTTATTGCAGTATCCTCAATTCACACCAACCAAGTACCTATCAAGTTTGGTGCCTGTGGGACAGTTTTTGCTGGCCAGTATTTATTGCGCAGAAAAAGAAAAGCACTTTATTTTTGTTGGATTTTGCAGCGACTGCAAAATAAAATGACTCATCACATTTAGAAATCTCAATTTCCCTTTACCACATTAGTCTAGCCAGTCTCAGCCATTTGGACAACAGACCCTTAGAAACGGCGCAACCCCATTTATCTTTATTTCAATAGATTCCAACATCACATACAGTATTATCATTCAGGATCTCTTAGAGCCATCACTTTTGTTGACCATCATCCATCACAATAATTCTAATTCACACCCAATTATCCCTCAGCTTGTAAACAAATCCACATACTCTTTGACTGTACATAGTAGCCTTTAAGTTAAAGGTTATCTGGAGCTGAAAGACATATTCCCAACAGATAAACAGTTCATCATCACATGAGTAAATGTAAGGTACAAATGGCATTCCTTTACTGTTCTTAGCATAGTCTATTCTTTACAAAATTATGTGTACACTCAAATACATCATATATCAGTGAAAGAGAGAGAGAGAGAGAGAGAGAGAGAGAGAGAGAGAGAGAGAGAGAGAGAGAGAGAGAGAACGACAAAGAGAGAGAAAAGAATTGGTGAATACAATACTCTTTACTTTACGGTACTGTACTCTCCTTCGCAGCCTATTCTTTACAAAATATGTGAACACTCAAATACATCATGACAATTGTATTAACTTTGTGAAACATGACAGTTTTAGAAAAGCAAACAGCCCCGCAAGGACACAACTACTCCGCAACTCTACGTCAGATTATAGGGACTTTGCTTTGCATCATACCCAACAACACCCCTTAGCTATTCTAAAATCACTGTGACCTACAACCTCCTCAGGCTTATTACCTACCTCTGACTTACATCTGATTCGACACCAGTGTCCAGCACGCACCCCATGGCCAACTCCCAAAGACACAGATTCACCCCCATTTTGCATTGGCTCAGATGTGCTCTAGTTTACTGTTTATTATTGACTTAACTGTCCACTGAACTGGCTAGACGTGAATGTCTGGCCTGGTTGTATTATTATGCACGACACCCAGTCCTTGATAAGTTTGAGTGTACGACTCCAGTCCCTCCCTGCCCCGCCCCTTTGCCCTGGCTGTCCAGGAAATGCTTGTCCGTGAGGCAGGGCTGCCATGGCCTTTATGTTTCTCGCTGCAACCCCTTGCTTTCTCCTGACCTCCCCCCCCCCCTCTCTCTCTCTCTCTCTCTCTCTCCCTTCCTTCGACCACCTGCCAGCTGGCTCTATTGACTTCGGCAAAGGTCAAAAACTTTGGAGTGCTTTTCAAAGGCATCCAATAGAGACATGCACACTTAACTAAGAATACATGTAGAAAGGTAGAACAAATGCCTTTCAATGGTGTGCCAACATGATCATGCAAATCAATATGCAGGCTATTCAATTTACCCTAAGTCATAAGCCCATCATGATACACAATTGTGTTCTGACCAGTGCTTTGTTTTAGATAAGTGAGAATAATAAAAACAAAGACGCTTCCTAAACACATCAAAACACTCTCTTGACAGAAGCTTGTACACCCACTATCGTCCTTGTGATTTTCAGTAATGATGCCTCTGAGATACATGAATAGG
The DNA here is from genome assembly GCF_963854185.1 of Sardina pilchardus. Taxonomy (NCBI): domain Eukaryota; kingdom Metazoa; phylum Chordata; class Actinopteri; order Clupeiformes; family Clupeidae; genus Sardina; species Sardina pilchardus. The sequence continues at coordinate 20,674,715 of NC_085015.1, forward strand.
CCTTTAGTGTGACAAGCAATTTCCTGTTCTCAAGAATAGCCTACAAAGAGTCGTATCTGCAACAGGCTCTTTCTGGAATTCAAGTGTACATCCTGCAACCCTAAGTAATTGGGTTATGATGCATCCTAACAGGAGGGCAACAACACTGTTCATTTTCTCTATTTCTTTCTTTCTTTCACACACACACACACACACACACACACACACACACACACACACACACACACACACACACATACACACACACACACACACACACACACACATCTGGAGTTTAGACATCGCTGGCCGAGTGTTGACCGAGAGTAACTGCTTTAGTCACCCACACACAAGTTTAAAAATGGCAGCAAGATGTCTACTATATCACAACTCATATTTTACTTGTCAGTGCTCTGGGGTTTCATTGATATATTATCCTCAGACAGTCAAATGATGGTGAAGCATCCACTAAATACAATTGGGTGCTTCCCTTTGAGGAAAAAAGTACAAAACGAGTAAGTTAATTCAATCAAAAGTCACTAGATGTATCTAAAACATTGTATCCCAATTAAATTAACATGCATGGAGTAACATGTTCAATGAAACTGGTCTCATGTTTGATGAAACATGTTTAATGACTATGATAATAGTTGTGTAGATTGTGTAGATTGTGAGAATGTCCCATCTCTAGACATGATGTGTTGGCAAGTCCAGATGCAATCTAATCCTGCTTAGTGAGACCCTCAGAAGCAGCCAACTCAGCAGAGGGCTCCTCCTTCAGCTGAGTCTCACAGGCTAGAAAAAAAATGACAAAGAACAACACTTGCTATGTATCAAAGAATGCCATCAAAACGAAAATCCCAAGAAATCTAAATGAATGAATACATGAATGTGTCTAGACTTGGATTGCATTTGTTAGTTGTTTTTATTTACCTGGCACATTACTGTTCTGCTCTTCAAATGAAGTAACGTTGTGGTAATGCCCAACTTTAGCTCCTCTCATTATCTTCTGATGAAGAAAGAGAAGGATTAGTTCAAATTCAGATGTTGATTAATGAAGAAATATTATATCTGCATACTCACATCAGTCTCAACCGATTTGTCCCTCACTCACTTGTCTGTCAGATCACAATTAGTCCACATAATAGACACATTACACTGACCCGTTACAAAAACTGAACTCTACCTTGAAGGAGAACTTGAATTTGGGCATCCTGAAGAAACAGCACCCTGTGGTCTCTTCCTCCTGAGCCATCTCTAGACGGCCGGCTGCACACTCAGGAGCCTTGGTGACCTCGGCCAGAGTCTCCCTCAGCTCGGTCTTCATGGCCTGAACCTGAGAGGAACCTGCGAATAACAGAGTGCATAATTCTGATATATCCTTCATTCAAAACTGGTTACGTTAGAGCAGGTTATTTTGTATTGTTGTATTTGTATTAAGATCATTTTGTACATCCTCTATTGGTTTTGTTACAAAAGGGAAAACGTGACAATAGTCAGACCTAGTTGAGGTGATGGTAGATACCATCATGAACTTACTTGTGCTTGGAACAAGAGAGCCCTCATTGTCAAGGCGACTGTGTGCTCCATTCTTTGATTTCTGAAGAACACATATCATGAGTAAAAGGCAAAGCTACACCCTACAAGGGTGTAGTACTGTGTATATTGTTCAGTGCAACACTTCATGAACAAATTAGCTCAATTATAAGCATCATACTTTACCTTCCAATTGAATGTTGGCATCTTCAGCCAGGATGGGGTCATCTTCTTTTTGGTCTTTTCCTGTAGCCCATTTACAGCTTGAACTGGAGGGAGGGCTGCAGACACTGCTAAGTGGGTTTGGCTACAAGTCCTTCCGATCTCTCCTGTCAATTTCTCCACAAGGGAGGACTCAAAAGATGGATCTTGCGATTCCAGGGCAGAACACAGCACATCTTCAGACCCAAACTCTCTAGTAAGTTCCTTGTACACATTTCGGTACATCAGGTGAAAATTCACTTGCTGCGGATGACTTTCATCACTTGTGATACCAAAACGTGTGTCAAGCTCACACAGAATCTTCTGGATCAGTTCTCTGGAGATATCCAGAACTTTATCCGGAACTCCGTCCTGACGGGTGCCGATGGAAGGGCGTAAGCTATCGACTTTCTTCAGAAGCCGAATGACCAACATGGAGACTAGGGAGGCATAGTCATTCTTGAAGTCATCACTGTTGGCAGAAGCAACATTTCCCTCAAACTCTGTGGGGAGAGTCACCATGACCTCTTTGACCATCACTTCTGTGATCATGTTGAGGACACAGGAGGATGTTGAGGTCTCTGGGTTCTGCTGGGAACGTTCTCGGTCCTCAGAAGATTCTGAAGGGAACAACCACGATGACACCAGTTGCTTCACAGCCTGCTCTACATAACTGTAAATAAATGCAGGTGGAGCATCATTCTGTCTCTCAGCTCTGGCCGGTAACTTGCAGAGAATGGAGTCTGAAAGACTCTTCCCCACTGGCACAGAAATAGTCTGGAGGCCATGAGAGCTTTTTAGGATCTTTTGGACTTGATCCGCAATGTCATGGGAGAATACCCTCATTTTTGATTCAGAGATCAATTTCTCCGGTTGGTTGGGGATGGGAACAAGTCTTTTGCCATTCAAAACGGTGTCCACCACTTTGCTGATGGCTTCACATGCACTTGGAGGAGACAATGAAGAGTCTTCCATGTTGACAGCCACTACAGGGGGAGCAGAAGTACCATGAAGTGCGGTTAGGTCTTCAATTTCTGAGTCCGACACTGTTTTTAAGAAGCGAAGGAATGGCAGTTGAGGGATTTGTGACCTGTCCTTTTTTGTTTCAATTCCAATCATTTGGACTTCACTCAACATAGCACTGAGGATCTTTTGAATCAGTGCTATTTGCTCTAACTCTTCTGCACTCTTAAGAGCAGAAAGTTGACACTGCATGGACACAATCACTTGGCTAATGACATGTCTGGCAGAAGCCATTGTTTCTTCCTGTTTACCATCCGAGTAAATAGATCTGGAAAACAATTCCCTCACAGCACTCTGAACAGTATTGAACATGGTTTGTGTTGTTTCATAGATCCTTCTCATAGAGACGCCTCCCATGATTAGTGTTGTCTCCGCAAGATCCTTCATCTCCGCAACGACATATCCAACAACGTCATATGCTGCTGAGTGAACGTTTTGGCCTGAGTCCTCGTTCATGGAGTCCATAACATCACCGACAAGATCATCAGCAACAGACTGTGAGTGGGTGCCAGGTGGATAAAAGGCAGGAAGCTCACAGAGGTCTGTCTGGCTCTCTGCTTTGGTGTGACAGGAATCTCTGTCAAGAGTGCTGAGCAAAACCTCACTCACTTTCTCGGTTGCCCTATTTTTAAATTCAGTGCCGGTCAGCTGATCCAGCAAAGGAACGGACAGGTATATTCCAGAGGCTTTGGCACGTTCAGCCAACATGGGTCCCTGTACTAAGACAGGTTCACCATTGAGTATACGGACAGACTCTTGCATAATCTTATCCACTTTTTTGTCGAAAGCCAAAAGCATTTCATCTGAAACACTCAGATCTCCTTGCTCCAAGGACAACTCTCCATCCTTCTTGGCATCCGACGTCCTTGCCCTGTTCCAAGGCATAAAGACATGTAGATATCTAGCAAAACTGTACTGTAAAGGTAAACTACACATGGTTGACAAATTTAAAAATAAGAGTTAATTCCACACAAGGATTGTATTTAGCCATGATTTACAATCAGGAAGCTCTACTTTAGGGATGCACTAGATGACCGATGTAATAAATATTGAAAGCTTACACTTGTACTAATAATAATAATAATAAGAAGAAGAAAGATAGTCATTCCAATGATTAATGGGCATACTGAGGTGTGAGTTGCCCTGACCTTGCTGTTCCACATGGAAACACGTATGTGACAGGAACACATAGAACCGTTCTGAGGGCTGGGATCAGGTAATGACGAGTGGTCTGGACCACTTTCGCTGCTATGCAGGAACAAAGCTGGCTAGCATCTTCTCTGGTCCCCTGAGTAAACAAAAACAGACCATAAACTTTTTCATCAGCATGTTAAAGGATAAAGAACACTAGAGAGTTTGTTTTTGTTCTCTATGCATTATGCCATTGAAGACTAATATATGCATGACATATTGTGATGATGATTTTAGTCTCACAGGCACATAGGCCTACAGTTTGTTTTGTTCAAAATTCAACTCGCCTACACTTAGGCTTTAAGAAACAGCAATCATTTTAGTAACAATAACAGTACAGTAATAATCACTTAGCTAACACAGAAAGACATGTTATCACAAATCTTAACATTTCAAATCCATAGCCTATATTTACAATACATAAGCCTAGCTCTTGAGTCGGACTAATTTCTTGAGCTTACCTCGTTTCCCTCCGACATTGTTAGGTTGGGAAGATAACAGGTTTTTTTTTTTTAAGTATGACTAAGCTAAGTTACAGGCCTAACTCGAAATGTCGACCTGCTCAAATGAAGTTACGTTTTGTCTGAGAGTATTTAACACAATACCATGAAAACTAGGGCCAGGCTATTATGACCTAATGAAACAGGTGATCTACGTCACAATGCCCTGACCTGCCTGCAGAGAATGTAGTGCGTCGTAAATATAAAGACGCTCGGGGCTCATTGCCTAAAGGGAAATTGTTCTACAGTAAATCGTCCCCTTATAATTATAAGATAGCTACATAGGCTATCTGCATGCAGGGTAGGCCTAGTTCTGAGAGCTTCCTGTTTAAGAATTCCTTACCAGAGTGACCTCTTCGGACACTAACGTCCAAAAATGCATAGGCCTAGGCCTACAACTTCAATATACACCTCATCTCATCTTATTGCTGTCAATAAGAATATCTATACATCTCAATTTGGACGGAAATGTCCGATAAAACACATTCTGCCCTGTGTCCCCAGGCTATGATAGCTTTTGATTATTTGAGCTCCAGGATGAAGAACTGCTATTCCAAACAGTCGTTTATTTCCATTTGTTTGCAATCATATTTATTTCGTAAAACTAAACAAATAAAAAATGCATACAATGACTATTCAATTAGCCTACTGTCTATCAGTATCAACACATTACACACATGAACCAGACTAGTTTAGCAATCAGTTAGCAACACACGAATCCGCTAGTTTAACTACGGTAAACTAGTCCGTTCAACTGATAATGTGAAAACGTTTCTTACATAATCATTGTAAACATAGGCTATCTTATTTTATGTCAAAAAAACACTCACGTAAGTATTGCATTTCTGATAGCACGAACAACAAATGAAAACGACACTTACAGATCTCTTTTCCAAGGCTCCAAACATAAAGCGAACAACTTCCTTGATGCTGACCATCTCATCTCACACATCTTCCAAAATTGGCCTACATTTCACTACCCACAACTCATATTTCTAACGGCACTGACTAGCCAACAAATAAACATTAGTCAGAACAAAACCATATCATTCTAAGGGAACGAGATGTTGAAGACAGCCAAATGCCTACTCTTTCATTTTCTTAGTAAATTCTTGCCTTGGCATGAGCATGATTGTAATACGAGCGCCCTCTACTGGCGCTATACTGCATCCCTTAGTAGCCTAAGCTATCAACTTTCTCCAGAAGTCGAATGACTCTGAAAGACGGAGGTGTGAGGAAAAGATGACTGCTTCACACTCACTATTTTGTGGCCAATCAAAAGTGTTAGGGAACACAATTTTTGAGTTAGTGGTGGATGACATAATTTCAGTGTCTAGCGGCTTGTTTAAGAATTTATTTTCCTTCCTGACTAGTTCCTCGAGGTCGTCTCTGTGCAGAAATAGATGGGACTGTTGATGACAGGTTGGTCTTCATCTCCACGGTCGGACCAGAAGAGCTTATATATACTGTGTAAAGACTGGTGTGTGTGTGTGTGTGTGTGTGTGTGTGTGATTGATTGATTGATTGATTGATTTGGATGGATGGGTGGATTTGACTGATTGGTCTTGACAAACCATCACACATGTATTACACGTTATTCTGGTGTAATATTACAAGATCTATTTCATATATTATCTATTCTATTTTCTTTTCTATGCTGGGGACATATTTGTGAGTAGAATTTAATGGTTATCTTATAGAGACAGCACCATTTCAGCTATGAAATTAATAAAACATTTAAAGTGATGGCTTAAGGGGATTCTCAAACTTTCTTGCACCACTTTATGTCACTGTCATTGTATCCAAAGATATAACATTGTGTCAAAAGTACACCAATATGCATGGGTTGACAAGTTTAATGACATTTAAGAGTTGAGTATACACAGTCAGTTTTAGATGGAAATGAAAGTCCAATGATCCAAAAGATTGCCTAGTTGTGTAGGTGACTTAAACATTTCAGTCAGAAAGTCCCATCTCTGGAGAAGATATGTTGGTCAGCCCAGATGTAGTATCCTGCTTAGTGAGACCCTCAGAAGCAGCCAACTCAGCAGAGGGCTCCTCATTCAGCTGCGTCTCACAGGAGGATGGTGCACAGGCTGGAAAAATGAAAAAGGAACAAAAACAAAATTTGCCGTGTATCAAAAAATGCCATCAAAACTAAAATGAACGAATACATGAATGTGTCCAGACTTTGGACATTTTTTAGTTGTTTTATTTACCTGGCACATTACTGTTCTTTTCTTCAAATGAGGCGACGTTGTGGTAATTGCCAACTTTAGCTCCTCTCATTATTTTCTGACAAAGAGATAGAATAATTATTTCAAATTCAAATACTGTAAAGAAAATAAATATTCCATCTGCATACTCACATCATACTGAACCGATTTGTTCTTCACTCAGTAGTCTGTGAGATCACAGTTAGTCCACAAAATAGACACATTTCATTGACGCATTACATGAACTGAACTCTACCTTGAAGGAGAACTTGAATTTGGGCATCCTGAAGAAACAGCACCCTGTGGTCTCTTCCTCCTGAGCCATCTCTAGACGGCCGGCTGCACACTCAGGAACCTTGGTGTCCTCGGTTAGAGTCTCCCTCAGCTCGGTCTTCATGGCCTGAACCTGAGAGGAACCTGGGAATAACAGAGTGCATAATTCTGATATATCCTTCATTCAAAACTGGATACGTTAGAGCAGGTTATTTTCTATTGTTGTATTTGTATTAAGATCATTTTGTACATCCTCTATTGGTTTTGTTACAAAAGGGAAAACGTGAAAATAGTTAGACCTAGTTGAGGTGATGCTTTAGATACCATCATGAACTTACTTGTGCTTGCAACAAGAGAGCCCTCACTGTCAAGGACACTGCGTGCTCCGTTCTTTGATTTCTGAAGAACAAACAGCTATATCATGAGTAAAATGTACGTATACCATACAAGTGTGTGGTACTGTATATTGTTTAGTGCAACACTTCATGAACAAATTAGCTCAATTATAAGCATCATACTTTACCTTCCAATTGAATGTTGGCATCTTCAGCCAGGATGGGGTCATCTTCTTTTTGGTCTTTTCCTGTAGCCCATTTACAGCTTGAACTGGAGGGAGGGCTGCAGACACTGCTAAGTGGGTTTGGCTACAAGTCCTTCCGATCTCTCCTGTCAATTTCTCCACAAGGGAGGACTCAAAAGATGGATCTTGCGATTCCAGGGCAGAACACAGCACATCTTCAGACCCAAACTCTCTAGTAAGTTCCTTGTACACATTTCGGTACATCAGGTGAAAATTCACTTGCTGCGGATGACTTTCATCACTTGTGATACCAAAACGTGTGTGAAGCTCACACAGAATCTTCTGGATCAATTCTCTGGAGATATCCAGAACTTTATCCGGAACTCCGTCCTGACGGGTGCCGATGGAAGGGCGTAAGCTATCGACTTTCTTCAGAAGTCGAATGACCAACATGGAGACTAGGGAGGCATAGTCATTCTTGAAGTCATCACTGTTGGCAGAGGCAACATTTCCCTCAAACTCTGTGGGGAGAGTCACCATGACCTCTTTGACCATCACTTCTGTGATCATGTTGAGGACACAGGATGATGTTGAGGTCTCTGGGTTCTGCTGGGAACGTTCTCGGTCCTCAGAAGATTCTGAAGGGAACAACCACGATGACACCAGTTGCTTCACAGCCTGCTCTACATAACTGTAAATAAATGCAGGTGGAGCATCATTCTGTCTCTCAGCTCTGGCCGGCAACTTGCAGAGAATGGAGTCTGAAAGACTCTTCCCCACTGGCACAGAAATAGTCTGGAGGCCATGAGAGCTTTTTAGGATCTTTTGGACTTGATCCGCAATGTCATGGGAGAATACCCTCATTTTTGATTCAGAGATCAATTTCTCCGGTTGGTTGGGGATGGGAACAAGTCTTTCGCCATTCAAAACGGTGTCCACCACTTTGCTGATGGCTTCACATGCACTTGGAGGAGACAATGAAGAGTCTTCCATGTTGACAGCCACTACAGGGGGAGCAGAAGTACCATGAAGTGCGGTTAGGTCTTCAATTTCTGAGTCCGACACTGTTTTTAAGAAGCGAAGGAATGGCAGTTGAGGGATTTGTGACCTGTCCTTTTTTGTTTCAATTCCAATCATTTGGACTTCACTCAACATAGCACTGAGGATCTTTTGAATCAGTGCTATTTGCTCTAACTCTTCTGCACTCTTAAGAGCAGAAAGTTGACACTGCATGGACACAATCACTTGGCTAATGACATGTCTGGCAGAAGCCATTGTTTCTTCCTGTTTACCATCCGAGTAAATAGATCTGGAAAACAATTCCCTCACAGCACTCTGAACAGTATTGAACATGGTTTGTGTTGTTTCATAGATCCTTCTCATAGAGACGCCTCCCATGATTAGTGTTGTCTCCGCAAGATCCTTCATCTCCGCAACGACATATCCAACAACGTCATATGCTGCTGAGTGAACGTTTTGGCCTGAGTCCTCATTCATGGAGTCCATAACATCACCGACAAGATCATCAGCAACAGACTGTGAGTGGGTGCCAGGTGGATAAAAGGCAGGAAGCTCACAGAGGTCTGTCTGGCTCTCTGCTTTGGTGTGACAGGAATCTCTGTCAAGAGTGCTGAGCAAAACCTCACTCACTTTCTCGGTTGCCCTATTTCTAAATTCAGTGCCGGTCAGCTGATCCAGCAAAGGAACGGACAGGTATATTCCAGAGGCTTTGGCACGTTCAGCCAACATGGGTCCCTGTACTAAGACAGGTTCACCATTGAGTATACGGACAGACTCTTGCATAATCTTATCCACTTTTTTGTCGAAAGCCAAAAGCATTTCATCTGAAACACTCAGATCTCCTTGCTCCAAGGACAACTCTCCATCCTTCTTGGCATCCGACGTCCTTGCCCTGTTCCAAGGCATAAAGACATGTAGATATCTAGCAAAACTGTACTGTAAAGGTAAACTACACATGGTTGACAAATTTAAAAATAAGAGTTAATTCCACACAAGGATTGTATTTAGCCATGATTTACAATCAGGAAGCTCTACTTTAGGGATGCACTAGATGACCGATGTAATAAATATTGAAAGCTTACACTTGTACTAATAAGAAGAAGAAGAAGAAGAAGAAGAAAGATAGTCATTCCAATGATTAATGGGCATACTGAGGTGTGAGTTGCCCTGACCTTGCTGTTCCACATGGAAACACGTATGTGACAGGAACACATAGAACCGTTCTGAGGGCTGGGATCAGGTAATGACGAGTGCTCTGGACCACTTTCGCTGCTATGCAGGAACAAAGCTGGCTAGCATCTTCTCTGGTCCCCTGAGTAAACAAAAACAGACCATAAACTTTTTCATCAGCATGTTAAAGGATAAAGAACACTAGAGAGTTTGTTTTTGTTCTCTATGCATTATGCCATTGAAGACTAATATATGCATGACATATTGTGATGATGATTTTAGTCTCACAGGCACATGTATACAGTTTGTTTTGTTCAAAATTCAACTCACCTACACTTAGGCTTTAAGAAACAGCAATCATTTTAGTAACAATAACAGTACAGTAATAATCACTTAGCTAACACAGAAAGACATGTTATCTCAAATCTTTTCAAATCCATAGGCTATAGCCTATATTTACAATAGGCTACATAAGCCTAATAGCTCTTGAGTCGGACTAATTTCTCGAGCTTACCTCGTTTCCCTCCGACATTGTCAGGTTGGGAAGACAAAAGCCCGCAATAGGATTTTTTTTTTTAAAGTATGACTATAAGCTAAGTTACAGGCCTAACTCGAAATGTCGACCTGCTCAAATGCAGTTACGTTTTGTCTGAGAGTATCTAACACATTACCATGAAAACTAGGGCCAGGCTATTATGACCTAATGAAACAGGTGATCTGCGTCACAATGCCCTGACCTGCCTGCAAAGAATCAACGCTAGTGATTTCCCAAAAGAACTAAGTGCGTCGTGCCTATAACAACCACTGAAATATAAAGACGCTCCTACACTAGCTGTTCTAAAACCAGTGTAAACTGTCTCTCGGGGCTTATTGCCTAAAGGGAAATTGTTCTAAATCGTCCCCTTATAGCCTACATAGGCTACTCTGCATGTTAGAGTGACCTCTTCGGACAAACAAAAACGCATAGGCCTACAACTTCAATAAACACATCATCTCATCTTATTGCTGTCAATAAGAATATCTGTAGGCTACATCTCAATTTGGACGTAAATGTCCGATAGAACACATTCTGCCCTGTGTCCCTAGGCTATGATAGCTAACTTGATTATGAATGAGCTCCAGGATGAAGAACGGCTATTCCAAACAGTCGTTTATTTCCATTTGTTTGCAATCATATTTATTTCGTAAAACTAAACAAATAAAAAATGCATACAATGACTATGACTATTAAATGACTGTCTATCAACACATTACACATGAACCAGACTAACAGTTAGCAATCAGTTAGCAACACACGAATCCGCTAACTAGTCAGTTCAACTGATAATGTGAAAACGTTTCTTATATAAACATTGCAAACGTAATATCTTATTTTATGTCAAATAAACACTCACGTAACTATTGCATTTCTGGTAGCACGAACAACAAATGAAAACAACACTTACAGTACAGATCTCTTTTCTCAGGCTCCAAACATACAGTAAAGCGAACAACTTCCTTGCTGTTGACCATCTCACACATCTTCCAAAATTGGCCTACATTTCACTAGTTACAACACTACTCTTTACCTTTCTAACGGCATTGACTAGCCAACAAATAAACATAAGTAGAACAAAACCATATCATTCTGGGGGAGATGTTGAAGCCAGCCAAATGCCTACTCTTTTATTTTTTTAGTAAATTCTTGAATTGGCATGAGCATGATTGTAATACGAGCGCCCTCTACTGGCGCTTTACTGTATCCCTTAGTAAGCTATCAACTTTCTCCAGAAGTCGACTGACCAACATGGAGTCTAGGGAGGCATATGAGGAAAAGATGACTGCTTCACACTCACTATTTTGTGGCCAATCAAAAGTATGAGGGAACGCAATTTTTGAGTTAGTGGTGGATGACATAATTTCAGTGTCTTATCCTTCCTAGTTCCTCGAGGTCGTCTCTGCGCAGAAATAGAAGGGACTGTTGAGGCATGCTATTGCCATGCATTGAGTGAAGAGTTTGTGAAATATTTCACCAAGAGTAAATGTTTTGCAGAATTGAACTTAAATTCCATGCAAGTTCAATGTAATTTTTTTTTGTGACCATTTACAAGAGCAACTTGACGCTAATTGGAAAGCTTAGATTCCGCTTATTCATGTGACAGTCTGTGAGTGATATCTGTGTGATGAGTAGGCCTACAGTTTAAGCAATTTAGTTGGACTGGAGGCACAACAGTACAGTACAGGGGCGGCCTGTTGCGACCTGATTCGCGCTGGTTTCCTTTGTGGACAGACGTGTGACATTAACATTACCAATGTGTTTTCCAATCAAGAAACAAGTGTTTATGGACAATGTTTTTTCTTTCTCTAATTACAGTGCATGAAAATGCACTGTACCGTTCTTCCTCGGTCTTCTTCTTCTTACAGTGCATGAAAATGCACTGTACTGTTCTTCCTAGTCTTCTTCAACTTTTTACAGTGCATGAAAATGCACTGTACTGTTCTTCCTAGTCTTCTTCAACTTTTTACATTGCATGTCAATGCAATGTACTGTTATCACTGTTCTTCTTCTTTTTATTATTGTCTTCCGACCAAAATCAACGATCAAAGGCTCTAGAACCACTGAACCGTTTGACGTCATTCAAGCACTCCCACAAAGGTCTTGAAACGGAGATTTCTTCTATTATTTTTCACATTTGTGAACTTTATACTTTTTGAGATATTTACGATAAAAGATTTTAAAATTCCCATAGAGTTAACGTTGAGACCCTTTGGCGGTAAAGATTAACTGTTACGTCAGTGCTCAGCTGTCAGTAATCAAGGATCTTTGATTCAAATGCCACCGCTGCACCAGGCTGTATTTTAGGTCTATGGGCTGTAGCTATGAAAACATTCAACCATGCCACTGCTGTAGGCTAAACCAGAACGTTATCGTCTTGTCTCCTGCTACTCCTTACTTGATTTGTTTATATCGTTACAGTAACCGGTTTGCTCTTGGTAACGTTATCAACAGCTAAAGACAATCTAACCTTAACGTCAACGTAAACACTGTATTTAGCTAACAACAAGCAAGTTACTAGCAAGTTACAAGCAACTAGTTGCACGATTTAGGTTCAAGCCTTCTTACAATCGTTTCTAGTACAAACAACATTGCTATCATTTCACGTTTGTTTGTTAGCACGCTAGTCGTTTCAGCTATAGGACTTGCCAGCCAGGCAATCATTTAAAACTTTCGGCATCATTCACAAATTAAAAACCTTTGTTAACAGCGTATTGTACATTCCTATTAGGACAATCACACACCTGGAAATACTTCGAAGAACATACTAGCTCATCCTGTAGGCTAATATGTGTATCCTACATAAAATATCCTACATTGCTAGATATCCTACCTGTTGCTGCATCATATCGTTTGGCGTTGTTTGAGATTGTATTCCGTGTTCCAATGGTGTCTAAATCTAGCCTATGGCCTACTTTTAACCTGCATTAGTATATGAAGGCTATACAAGCTATCCTACCAGTCGTCACTGTGGGCTACTAAAGTGTCAGCTCTTGCAACTCGTTTTAAGTAGGCAACTTCATTTCAGTCTTTTAAAGAGTTATTTTCCAAAATAGCCTATATCCACAATTTTGATGCATTTTCATAAATCACTTTTTAAATGTGACTTTCCAAGTAATTTCAGTGGAATTGTAATTGGGTTATTGTTATTTATCTATTCTACTGTGTAGCCTAGTTGTCTTTTTAACTATAGGCCTAATACAATGTTTTACACAGTCAGCAACATGTTTGCATTTACATGCAATGGTAATTCCTTCCATGGAATTACATTTTCTAGTTCTTCTTATTATTACAGTGCATGAAAATGCACTGTACTGTTCTTCCTAGTCTTCAACTTCTTCTTATTACAGTGCATGAAAATGCACTGTACTGTTCTTCCTATTCTTCTTATTACAGTGCATGAAAATGCACTGTACTGTTCTTCCTAGGCTTCTTATTACAGTGCATGAAAATGCACTGTACTGTTCTTCCTCGGTCTTCTTCTTCTTCTTCTTATTATTATTCTTCTTCTAACGCAGCCAATTCAGCTTCAACCGTTTAACGTAGAAACTTCATTCAAACGTTGTTGCGTAGGTCTTGCTTATGCCATGCCTGCTTTGTATTTTTCAACTTTGTAACTTTTATACTTTTTAAACTATTAGTTAAAAACTATTACAATTTCCCCCATAGACTTAACATTGCTCATTATGACATCACGGCAGCAATTAGAATCTTAGGCCAGGTGGCCGGCCACCTGGGCACCAACTGTCAGTTTCTCTGGCTTTAAGCATACAGTCTCTCAGAAGACTACACATATCCTGTTAAACTGTTTCCTCTGTCCACAACTGTTTCAAAATAAAAGTCCTCAATGCAATAATACACTATTAAATCATTTAACCATTGAAACTACTCAACTATTGAACTGTTCAACCATTCCAACTGTCAGTTATCATCCACTATGCCTCCAGTCAACTACATGAAACCTCCATGTACCTAGCAACCAACATAGCAACCATTAAAATGAAGTGTTTATGACCGTTTCCATAGCAACCAACATGATTATACTGCAGTAACTTCTTGTTTCTTGATAGTGGCCACCATGGATACCCTAGCAACAAATGTTTCAAAATAAAAGTCCTCACTAGCAAGTTACCTAGTTAGCATGGTTAGCATAGTTAGCATTGGTAGCATTGGTAGCATTTTTAGCATAACTGCAAAAAATCATCAACTAAGTTAGCTAATCAACCTGGTTAGCATTATTAGCAAATTTAGCATTGTTAGCATAGTTAGCATTTTTAGCGTAACTGCTAGAAATCATTACCTAAGTTAGCTAATCAACATTTTAACATGAATAGAAATCATTAGCTAAGTTAGAGCTGGAATGTTTCATCTTTAAACTGTCTACCTTCACACTATCAACTCTCTGTAAACTATGCAACCACCATGTTTACCCTATCTACACCTTAGTAACCAATCTACATTATCTATCTATTTTTGCATTTTCATGCACTGGTAATTCCTTGGAATTGCATTTCTAGTTATTAAACTTCTTCTTCTAACGCAGCCAATTCAGCTTCAACTGTTTAACGTAGAAACTTCATTCAAACGTTGTTGCGTAGGTCTTGCTTATGCCATGCCTGCTTTGTATTTTTCAACTTTGTAACTTTTATACTTTTTAAACTATTAGTTAAAAACTATTACAATTTCCCCCATAGACTTAACATTGCTCATTATGACATCACGGCAGCAATTAGAATCTTAGGCCAGGTGGCCGGCCACCTGGGCACCAACTGTCAGTTTCTCTGGCTTTAAGCATACAGTCTCTCAGAAGACTACATATCCTGTTAACTGTTTCCTCTGTCCACAACTGTTTCAAAATAAAAGTCCTCACTGCAATAATACACTATTAAATCATTTAACCATTGAAACTACTCAACTATTGAACTGTTCAACCATTCCAACTGTCAGTTATCATCCACTATGCCTCCAGTCAACCACATGAAACCTCCATGTACCTAGCAACCAACATAGCAACCATTAAAATTAAGCGTTTATGACCGTTTCCATAGCAACTAACATGATTATTCTGCAGTAACTTCTTGTTTCCTGATAGTGGCCACCATGGATACCCTAGCAACAAATGTTTGAAAATAAAAGTCCTCACTAGCAAGTTAGCTAGTTAGCATGGTTAGCATAGTTAGCATTGTTAGCATAATAAGCATTTTTAGCATAACTGCAAAAAATCATCAACTAAGTTAGCTAATCAACCTGGTTAGCATTGTTAGCAAATTTAGCATTGTTAGCATTTTTAGCATTGCTGCTAGAAATCATTGGTTAAGTTAGCTAATCAACCTGGTTAGCATTGTTAGTAAAGTTAGCATTGCTAGCATAATTAGCATTTTTAGCATAACTGCTAGAAATCATTAGCTAAGTTAGCTAATCAACATTTTAACATGAATAGAAATCATTAGTTAAGTTAGAATTGGAATGTTTCATCTTTAAACAGTTTACCTTCACACTATCAACTCTCTGTAAACTATGCAACCACCATGTTTACCCTAGCTACACCTTAGTAACCATATCTACATTATCTATCTATTTCTGCATTTTCATGCACTAGTAATTCCTTGGAATTGCATTTCTAGTTATTCTTCTAACGCACGCAAATCAGCTTGAACCGTTTAACATAGAAACTTCATTCAAACTGCGTTACGTAGGTCTTACTTAGGACATGTGTGCTATGACTTTTCAACTTTGTAACTTTTATACTTTTTAAACTATTAATTAAAAAACGATTTCCCCATAGATTTAACATTGAGCTATTTCCCCATAGACTTAACATTACCCTTTATGACATCACGGCAGCAATTAGAATGTTACGCCAGGTGGCCAGTCCAGGTGCAGCAGCTCTCTCTCAGGCATACACTGACTCTCTTGAGACTACATTTTCTGTTCCCCTGTATCAACTGTATCAACATAAGTCTTCCTAATTCCATCCAACTTTCTATCCATTCATCTTCTTCAAACCATTCACTCATCCACCCATTCTAAACAGTCTGCCTATCAACATCAATTAGACGATCTACATTCAACTTTTAAACAATCTACTCTGTCTCAGGCTTTAAGAGCACACCCTGGCTCTCTTAAGACTAGCCAGTTAAATTGATTACACCTGTATCTGTATCCACTACTCTCAGTAGAGCTGTGTCTCTCCATTCTACAAGAATATAAGGCACATTCCATCCAACTTTCTATCCATTCATCTTCTTCAGACCATTCACTCATCCACCCATTAAACTGTCTATCAACATCCATTAAACTCTCTGTCTATCAACATTAATTAGACTACATCACGGCAGCAATTAGAATGTTACGCCAGGTGGCCAGTCCAGGTGCAGCAGCTCTCTCTCTCTCTCAGGCACACTGGCTCTCTTGAGACTACATTTTCTGTTCCCCTGTATCAACTGTATCAACATAAGTCTTCCTAATTCCATCCAACTTTCTATCCATTCATCTTCTTCAAACCATTCACTCATCCACCCATTCTAAACAGTCTGCCTATCAACATCAATTAGACGATCTACATTCAACTTTTAAACAATCTACTCTGTCTCAGGCTTTAAGAGCACACCCTGGCTCTCTTAAGACTAGCCAGTTAAATTGATTACACCTGTATCTGTATCCACTACTCTCAGTAGAGCTGTGTCTCTCCATTCTACAAGAATATAAGGCACATTCCATCCAACTTTCTATCCATTCATCTTCTTCAGACCATTCACTCATCCACCCATTAAACTGTCTATCAACATCCATTAAACTCTCTGTCTATCAACATTAATTAGACTACATCACGGCAGCAATTAGAATGTTACGCCAGGTGGCCAGTCCAGGTGCAGCAGCTCTCTCTCTCTCTCAGGCACACTGGCTCTCTTGAGACTACATTTTCTGTTCCCCTGTATCAACTGTATCAACATAAGTCTTCCTAATTCCATCCAACTTTCTATCCATTCATCTTCTTCAAACCATTCACTCATCCACCCATTCTAAACAGTCTGCCTATCAACATCAATTAGACGATCTACATTCAACTTTTAAACAATCTACTCTGTCTCAGGCTTTAAGAGCACACCCTGGTTCTCTTAAGACTAGCCAGTTAAATTGATTACACCTGTATCTGTATCCACTACTCTCAGTAGAGCTGTGTCTCTCCATTCTACAAGAATATAAGGCACATTCCATCCAACTTTCTATCCATTCATCTTCTTCAGACCATTCACTCATCCACCCATTAAACTGTCTATCAACATCCATTAAACTCTCTGTCTATCAACATTAATTAGACTACATTCAACTTTTAAATTATTTACTCTGTCTAAGGCTTCAAGCATATACACTCTGGCTCTTAAATTAAATTGATTACACCTGTATCAACTGTCAGTTTCTCTGGCTATAAGCATACAATCTCTCTGAAGACTACATATCCTGTTAACTGTTTCCTCTGTCCACAACTGTTTCAAAATAAAAGTCCTCACTGCAATAATACACCATTAAATCATTTAACCATTGAAACTACTCAACTATTTAACTGTTCAACCATTCCAACTGTCAGTTATCATCAACTATGCCTCCAGTCAACTACATGAAACCTCCATGTACCTAGCAACCAACATAGCAACCATTAAAATTAAGCGTTTATGACAGTTTCCATAGCAACCAACATGATTACACTGCAGTAACTTCTTGTTTCCTGATAGTGGCCACAATGAATACCCTTGCAACAAATGTTTAAAAATAAAATCCGCACTAGCAAGTTAGCTAGTTAGCATGGTTAGCATAGTTAGCATTTTTAGCATAACTGCTAGAAATGATTGGCTAAGTTAGCTAATCAACCTGGTTAGCATGTTTAGCATAGTTAGCATTTTTAGCATAACTGCAAAAAATCATCAACTAAGTTAGCTAATCAACCTGGTTAGCACTGTTAGCATATTTAACATTGTTAGCATAGTTAGCATTTTTAGCATTATTGCTAGAAATCATCAGTTAAGTTAGCTAATCAACCTGGTAAGCAATGTTAGTTTAAGTTAACATTGTTACCATAGTTAGCATTGCTAGCATAGTTAACATTTTTAGCATAACTGTTAGAAATCATTAGCTAAGTTAGCTAATCAACCTGGTTAGAACTGTGAGCATAGTTAGCATAGTTAACATTTTTACCATAACTGCATGAAATCAGTAGCTAAGTTAACCAATCAACCTGGTTATCATTGTTACCATAGTTAACATTTTAACATGAATAGAAATCATTAGTTAAATTAGAACTGGAATGTTTCAGCTTTAAACTGTCTACCTTCACACTATCAACTCTCTGTAAACTATGCAACTACCATGTTTACCCTAGCTACACCTTAGTAACCATATCTACATTATCTATCTATTTTTGCATTTTCATGCACTGGTAATTCCTTGGAATTGCATTTCTAGTTATTAAACTTCTTCTTCTAACGCTCGCAATTCAGCTTCAACCGTTTAACGTAGAAACTTCATTCAAACTTTGTTGCGTAGGTCTTGCTTATGCCATATGTGCTTTGTATTTTTCAACTTTGTAACTTTTATACTTTTTAAACTATTAGTTAAAAACTATCACCATTTCCCCCATAGACTTAACATTGCTCATTATGACATCACGGCAGCAATTAGAATGTTACCCCAGCTGGTCAGCCACCTGGGCACCAACTGTCAGTTTCTCTCAGGCTCCTCTCTGAAGACTACATATTCTGTTCCCCTGTATCCTCTGTGCACAACAGTATCAAAATAAGTCCTCCTAATTCCATCCAACTTTATATCCATTCATCTTCTTCAAACCATTCACTCATCCACCCATTCTAAACAGTCTGCCTATCAACAACATCAATTAGACGCTCTACATTGAACTTTTAAACAATCTACTCTGTCTCAGGCTGGCTCTCTTAAGACTAGCCAGTTAAATTGATTACACCTGTATCTGTATCCACTACTCTCAGTAGAGAGCTGTGTCTCTCCATTCTACAAGAATATAAGGCACATTCCATCCAACATTCTATCCATTCATCTTCTTCAGACCATTCACTCATCCACCCATTAAACTGTCTATCAACATCTATTAAACAATCTGTCTATCAACATCCATTAAACTCTCTGTCTATCAACATTAATTAGACTATCTACATTCAACTTTTAAATTATTTACTCTGTCTCAGGCTTTAAGAGTACTCTGGCTCTCTTAAGACTAGCCAGTTAAATTGATTACACCTGTGTCAACTACTCTCAGAGAGCTGTATCAGTGTCTCTCTTAACAAGAATATAAGGCACATTCCATCCAACCTTCTATCCATTCATCTTCTTCAGACCATTCACTCATCCACCCATTAAACTGTCAATCAATATAAAACAATCTGCCTATCAACATCCATTAAACATTCTATCTATCAACATTAATTAGACTATCTACATACAACTTTTAAAGTATTTACTGTGGGTCCCTCTCAAGCAGCGTTTATATGTCCTCCCTCGCTCCTCGATCCTCAATGATCTACATAAAGAAAGATAGAAGAAGGGCTAGACTATCCCATTGTTGCCGCTCCATCATTCTTTATGTAGATCAGTGAGGAGCGAGAGAGGACGCGTAAACGCTATGAGAGGCACCTTCTGTCTCAGGCTTTAAGCATACAATCTCATTAAGACTACAGATCCTGTTTCACTACTTCCTCTGTCCACAACTGTTTCAAAATAAAGGTCCTCACTGCAATAATACACTATTAAATCATTTAACCATTGAAACTACTCAACTATTGAACTGTTCAACCATTCCAACTGTCAGTTATCATCCACTAAACCTCCATGTACCTAGCAACCAACATAGCAACCATTAAAATTAAGCGTTTATGACTGTTTCCATAGCAACCAACATGATTATACTGCAGTAACTTCTTGTTTCCTGATAGTGGCCACCATGGATACCCTAGCAACAAATGTTTCAAAATAAAAGTCCTCACTAGCAAGTTAGCATAGTTAGCATTGTTAACATAGTTAGCATTTTTAGCATAACTGCTAGAAATCATCGGTTAAGTTAGCTAATCAACCTGGTTAGCATTGTTAGTAAAGTTAGCATTGCTAGCATAATAAGCATTTTTAGCGTAACTGCTAGAAATCATTAGCTAAGTTAGCTAATCAACATTTTAACATGAATAGAAATCATTAGTTAAGTTAGAACTGGAATGTTTCATCTTTAAACTGTCTACCTTCACACTATCAACTCTCTGTAAACTATGCAACCACCATGTTTACCCTAGCTACACCTTAGTAACCATATCTACATTATCTATCTATTTTTGCATTTTCATGCACTGGTAATTCCTTGGAATTGCATTTCTAGTTATTATTACAGTGCATGAAAATGCACTGTACTGTTCTTCCTAGGCTTCAACTTCAACTTTTTATTATTCTTCTTCTAACGCACGCAATTCAGCTTGAACCGTTTAACGTAGAAACTTCATTCAAACTATGTTGCGTAGGTCTTACTTACGCGATGTGTGCTTTGTATTTTTCAACTTTGTAACTTTTATACTTTTTAAACTATTAGTTAAAAACTATTACAATTTCCCCCATAGACTTAACATTGCTCATTATGACATCACGGCAGCAATTAGAATCTTACACCAGGTGGCCGGCCACCTGGGCACCAACTGTCAGTTTCTCTGGCTTTAAGCATACAGTCTCTTAGAAGACTACATATCCTGTTAACTGTTTCCTCTGTCCACAACTGTTTCAAAATAAAAGTCCTCACTGCAATAATACACTATTAAATCATTTAACCATTGAAACTACTCAACTATTTAACTGTTCAACCATTCCAACTGTCAGTTATCATCCACTATGCCTCCAGTCAACTACATGAAACCTCCATGTACCTAGCAACCAACATAGCAACCATTAAAATTAAGTGTTTATGACCGTTTCCATAGCAACCAACATGATTATACTGCAGTAACTTATTGTTTCCTGATAGTGGCCACCATGGATACCCTAGCAACAAATGTTTCAAAATAAAAGTCCTCACTAGCAAGTTAGCTAGTTAGCATGGTTAGCATTGTTAGCATAGTTAACATTTTTTAGCATAACTGCAAAAAATCATCAACTAAGTTATCTAATCAACCTGGTTAGCATTGTTAGCAAATCTAGCATTGTTAGCATAGTTAGCATTTTTAGCATTACTGCTAGAAATCATCGGTTAAGTTAGCTAATCAACCTGGTTAGCATTGTTAGTAAAGTTAGCATTGCTAGCATAATTAGCATTTTTAGCACAACTGCTAGAAATCATTAGCTAAGTTAGCTAATCAACATTTTAACATGAATAGAAATCATTAGTTATGTTAGAACTGGAATGTTTCAGCTTTAAACTGTCTACCTGCACATTATCAACTCTCTGTAAACTACGCAACCACCATGTTTACCCTAGCTACACCTTAGTAACCATATCTACATTATCTATCTTTTTTTGCATTTTCATGCACTGGTAATTCCTTGGAATTGCATTTCTAGTTATTAAACTTCTTCTTCTAACGCTCGCAATTCAGCTTCAACCGTTTAACGTAGAAACTGCATTCAAACGTTGTTGCGTAGGTCTTGCTTATGCCATGTGTGCTTTGTATTTTTCAACTTTGTAACTTTTATACTTTTTGAACTATTAAATAAAAACTATTAACAATTTCCCCATAGACTTAACATTGCTCATTATGACATCACGGCAGCAATTAGAATGTTACACCAGGTGGCCAGTCCAGGTGCAGCAGCTCTCTCACTCTCTCAGGATTTAAACACTGGCCCTCTTGAGACTACATTTTCTGTTCCCCTGTATCAACTGTATCAACATAAGTCTTCCTAATTCCATCCAACTTTCTATCCATTCATCTTCTTCAAACCATTCACTCATCCACCCATTCTAAACAGTCTGCCTATCAACATCAATTAGACGATCTACATTCAACTTTTAAACAATCTACTCTGTCTCAGGCTTTAAGGATACACTCTGGATCTTAAGACTAGCCAGTTAAATTGATTACACCTGTATCTGTATCCACCACTCTCAGTAGAGAGCTGTGTCTCTCCACTCTACAAGAATATAAGGCACATTCCATCCAACTTTCTATCCATTCATCTTCTTCAGACCATTCACTCATCCACCCATTAAACTGTCTATCAACATCTATTAAACAATCTGCCTATCAACATCCATTAAACTCTCTGTCTATCAACATTAATTAGACTATCTACATTCAACTTTTAAATTATTTACTCTGTCTCTCTGGCTCTCTTAAGACTAGCCAGTTAAATTGATTACACCTGTATCAACTACTCTCACAGAGCTGTATCAGTGTCTCTCTTAACAAGAATATAAGGCACATTCCATCCAACCTTCTATCCATTCATCTTCTTCAGACCATTCACTCATCCACCCATTAAACTGTCAATCAATATCTATTAAACAATCTGCCTATCAACATCCATTAAACATTCTGTCTATCAACATTAATTAGACTATCTACATACAACTTTTAAAGTATTTACTGTGGGTGCCTCTCAAGCAGCGTTTATATGTCCTCCCTCGCTCCTCGCTCCTCACTGATCTACATAAAGAAAGATAGAAGAAGGGCTAGACTATCCCATTGTTGCCGCTCCATCATTCTTTATGTAGATCAGTGAGGATCGAGGAGCGAGAGAAGACACGTAAACGCTATATGAGAGGCACCTTCTGTCTAAGACTTTAAGCATACAATCTCATTAAGACTACAGATCCTGTTTCACTACTTCCTCTGTCCACAACTGTTTCAAAATAAAAGTCCTCACTGCAATAATACACTATTAAATAATTTAACCATTGAAACTACTCAACTATTGAACTGTTCAACCATTCCAACTGTCAGTTATCATCCACTATGCCTCCGGTCAACTACATGAAACCTCCATGTACCTAGCAACCAACATAGCAACCATTAAAATTAAGTGTTTATGACCGTTTCCATAGCAACCAACATGATTATACTGCAGTAACTTCTTGTTTCCTGATAGTGGCCACCATGGATACCCTAGCAACAAATGTTTCAAAATAAAAGTCCTCACTAGCAAGTTAGCTAGTTAGCATGGTTAGCATTGTTAGCATAGTTAGCATTTTTAGCATAACTGCAAAAAATCATTAACTAAGTTAGCTAATCAAACTGGTTAGCATTGTTAGCAAATTTAGCATTGTTAGCATAGTTAGCATTTTTAGCATTACTGCTAGAAATCATCGGATAAGTTAGCTAATCAACCTGGTTAGCATTGTTAGTAAAGTTAGCATTGCTAGCATAATTAGCATTTTTAGCATAACTGCTAGAAATCATTAGCTAAGTTAGCTAATCAACATTTTAACATGAATATAAATCATTAGTTAAGTTAGAACTGGAATGTTTCATCTACTGTCTACCTTCACACTATCAACTCTCTGTAAACTATGCAACCACCATGTTTACCCTAGCTACATCTTAGTAACCATATCTACATTATCTATCTATTTTTGCATTTTCATGCACTGGTAATTCCTTGGAATTGCATTTCTAGTTCTTCTTCTAACGCACGCAATTCAGCTTCAACCGCTTAACGTAGAAACTCCATTCAAATTTTGTCGCGTAGGTCTTACTTACGCGATGTGGGCAATCTATTTTTCAACTTCGTAACTTTTATACTTTTTAAACTATTAGCTAAAAACTATTACAATTTCCCCCATAGACTTAACATTGCTCATTATGACATCACGGCAGCAATTAGAATCTTACGCCAGGTGGCCAGTCCAGGTGCAGCAGCTCTCTCTCTCTCTCAGGCTCTTGAGACTACATTTTCTGTTCCCCTGTATCAACTGTATCAACATAAGTCTTCCTAATTCCATCCAACTTTATATCCATTCATCTTCTTCAAACCATTCACTCATCCACCCATTCTAAACAGTCTGCCTATCAACATCAATTAGACGATCTACATTCAACTTTTAAACAATCTACTCTGTCTCAGGCTGGCTCTCTTAAGACTAGCCAGTTAAATTGATTACACCTGTATCTGTATCCACTACTCTCAGTAGAGAGCTGTGTCTCTCCATTCTACAAGAATATAAGGCACATTCCATCCAACATTCTATCCATTCATCTTCTTCAGACCATTCACTCATCCACCCATTAAACTGTCTATCAACATCTATTAAACAATCTGTCTATCAACATCCATTAAACTCTCTGTCTATCAACATTAATTAGACTATCTACATTCAACTTTTAAATTATTTACTCTGTCTCAGGCTTTAAGAGTACTCTGCCTCTCTTAAGACTAGCCAGTTAAATTGATTACACCTGTGTCAACTACTCTCAGAGAGCTGTATCAGTGTCTCTCTTAACAAGAATATAAGGCACATTCCATCCAACCTTCTATCCATTCATCTTCTTCAGACCATTCACTCATCCACCCATTAAACTGTCAATCAATATAAAACAATCTGCCTATCAACATCCATTAAACATTCTATCTATCAACATTAATTAGACTATCTACATACAACTTTTAAAGTATTTACTGTGGGTCCCTCTCAAGCAGCGTTTATATGTCCTCCCTCGCTCCTCGATCCTCAATGATCTACATAAAGAAAGATAGAAGAAGGGCTAGACTATCCCATTGTTGCCGCTCCATCATTCTTTATGTAGATCAGTGAGGAGCGAGAGAGGACGCGCAAACGCTATGAGAGGCACCTTTTGTCTCAGGCTTTAAGCATACAATCTCATTAAGACTACAGATCCTGTTTCACTACTTCCTCTGTCCACAACTGTTTCAAAATAAAGGTCCTCACTGCAATAATACACTATTAAATCATTTAACCATTGAAACTACTCAACTATTGAACTGTTCAACCATTCCAACTGTCAGTTATCATCCACTATGCCTCCAGTCAACTACATGAAACCTCCATGTACCTAGCAACCAACATAGCAACCATTAAAATTAAGCGTTTATAACCGTTTCCATAGCAACCAACATGATTATACTGCAGTAACTTCTTGTTTCCTGATAGTGGCCACCATGGATACCCTAGCAACAAATGTTTCAAAATAAAAGTCCTCACTAACAAGTTAGCTAGTTAGCATGGTTGGCATAGTTAGCATTTTTAGCATAACTGCAAAAAATCATCAACTAAGTTAGCTAATCAACCTGGTTAGCATTGTCAGCAAATTTAGCATTGTTAGCATAGTTAGCATTTTTAACATTACTGCTAGAAATCATCGATAAGTTAGCTAATCAACCTGGTTAGCATTGTTAGTAAAGTTAGCATTGCTAGCATAATTAGCATTTTTAGCGTAACTGCTAGAAATCATTAGCTAAGTTAGCTAATCAACATTTTAACATGAATAGAAATCATTAGTTAAGTTAGAACTGGAATGTTTCATCTTTAAACTGTCTACCTTCACACTATCAACTCTCTGTAAACTATGCAACCACCATGTTTACCCTAGCTACACCTCAGTAACCATATCTACATTATCTATCTATTTTTGCATTTTCATGCACTGGTAATTCCTTGGAATTGCATTTCTAGTTATTCTTCTAACGCACGCAATTCAGCTTCAACCGCTTCACGTAGAAACTCCATTCAAACTATGTCGCGTAGGTCTTACTTACGCGATGTGGGCAATGTATTTTTCAACTTTGTAACTTTTATACTTTTTAAACTATTAGTAAAAAACTATTACAATTTCCCCCATAAACTTAACATTGCTCATTATGACATCACGGCAGCAATTAGAATCTTACGCCAGGTGGCCGGCCACCTGGGCACCAACTGTCAGTTTTTCTGGCTTTAAGCATACAGTCTCTCTGAAGACTACATATCCTGTTAACTGTTTCCTCTGTCCACAACTGTTTCAAAATAAAAGTCCTCACTGCAATAATACACTATTAAACAATTTAACCATTGAAACTACTCAACTATTGAACTGTTCAACCATTCCAACTGTCAGTTATCATCCACTATGCCTCCAGTCAACTACATGAAACCTCCATGTACCTAGCAACCAACATAGCAACCATTAAAATTAAGTGTTTATGACCGTTTCCATAGCAACCAACATGATTATACTGCAGTAACTTCTTGTTTCCAGATAGTGGCCACCATGGATACCCTAGCAACAAATGTTTCAAAATAAAAGTCCTCACTAGCAAGTTAGCATGATTAGCATAGTTAACATTGTTAGCATAGTTAGCATTTTAGCATAACTGTTAGAAATCATCAACTAAGTTAGCTTATCAACCTGGTTAGCATTGTCAGCAACTTTAGCATTGTTAGCATAGTTAGCATTTTTAGCATTACTGCTAGAAATCATCAGCTAAGTTAGCTAATCAACCTGGTTAGCATTGTTAATAAAGTTAGCATTGTTACCATAGTTAGCATTGCTAGCATAATTAGCATTTTAGCATAACTGCTAGAAATCATTAGCTAAGTTAGCTAATCAACCTGGTTAGCACTGTTAGCATAGTTAACATTTTTACCATAACTGCAAGAAATCAGTAGCTAAGTTAACCAATCAACCTGGTTATCATTGTTACCATAGTTAACATTTTAACATGAATAGCAATCATTAGTTAAGTTGGAACTGGGATGTTTCAGCTTTAAACTGTCTACCTTCACACTATCAACTTTCTTTAAACTATGGAATCACCATCTTTGCCCTACCTACACCTTAGTAGCCATATCTACATTATCTACAATTTTTTGCATTTTCATGCACTGGTAATTCCTTGGAATTGCATTTCTAGTTCTTCTTCTAACGCACGCAATTCAGCTTCAACCGCTTAACGTAGAAACTCCATTCAAATTTTGTCGCGTAGGTCTTACTTACGCGATGTGGGCAATGTATTTTTCAACTTTGTAACTTTTATACTTTTTAAACTATTAGTTAAAAACTATTACAATTTCCCCCATAGACTTAACATTGCTCTTTATGACATCACGGCAGCAATTAGAATCTTACGCCAGGTGGCCGGCCACCTGGGCACCAACTGTCAGTTTCTCTGGCTTTAAGCATACAGTCTCTCAGAAGACTACATATCCTGTTAACTGTTTCCTCTGTCCACAACTGTTTCAAAATAAAAGTCCTCACTGCAATAATACACTATTAAATCATTTAACCATTGAAACTACTCAACTATTGAACTGTTCAACCATTCCAACTGTCAGTTATCATCCACTATGCCTCCAGTCAACTACATGAAACCTCCATGTACCTAGCAACCAACATAGCAACCATTAAAATTAAGTGTTTATGACCGTTTCCATAGCAACCAACATGATTATACTGCAGTAACTTCTTGTTTCCTGATAGTGGCCACCATGGATACCCTAACAAATGTTTCAAAATAAAAGTCCTCACTAGCAAGTTAGCTAGTTAGCATGGTTAACATAGTTAGCATTGTTAGCATAGTTACCATTTTTAGCATAACTGCTAGAAATCATTAGCTGAGTTAGCTAATCAACCTGGTTAGCATTGTTAGCATTGTTAGCATAGTTAGCATTTTTAGCATAACTGCAAGAAATCATCAACTAAGTTAGCTAATCAACCTGGTTATCATTTTAACATGATTAGAAATCATTAGTTAAGTTAGAACTGGAATGTTTCAGCTTTAAACTGTCTACCTTCACACTATCAACTTTCTTTAAACTATGCAATCACCATCTTTACCCTAGCTACACCGTAGTAGCCATATCTACATTATCTATCTATACATTTTTGCATTTTCATGCACTGGTAATTCCTTGGAATTGCATTTCTAGTTCTTCTTCTAACGCACGCAATTCAGCTTCAACCGCTTAACGTAGAAACTCCATTCAAATTTTGTCACGTAGGTCTTACTTACGCGATGTGGGCTTTGTATTTTTCAACTTTGTAACTTTTATACTTTTTAAACTATTAGTTAAAAACTATTACAATTTCCCCCATAGACTTAACATTGCTCATTATGACATCACGGCAGCAATTAGAATCTTACGCCAGGTGGCCGGCCACCTGGGCACCAACTGTCAGTTTCTCTGGCTTTAAGCATACAGTCTCTCTGAAGACTACACATATCCTGTTAAACTGTTTCCTCTGTCCACAACTGTTTCAAAATAAAAGTCCTCAATGCAATAATACACTATTAAATCATTTAACCATTGAAACTACTCAACTATTGAACTGTTCAACCATTCCAACTGTCAGTTATCATCCACTATGCCTCCAGTCAACTACATGAAACCTCCATGTACCTAGCAACCAACATAGCAACCATTAAAATTAAAGGGATATTCCGCCATTTTTGGAAATACGCTCATTTTCCACCTCCCCTCGAGCAAAACAATCGATATTTACCTTGTTCCCGTTCATCCAGCCATTCTGTGAGTCTGGCGATACAACTTTTAGCTTCAGCCTAGCATAGATCATTGAATCGGATTAGACCATTAGCTTCTCGCCTGCTAGCTTCATGTTTAAAAGTGACTAAGATTTCTGGTAATTTTCACATCTAAAACGTGTCTCCTCTCAAGTTAGAAAGTGCAATAAGACCAACTGAAAATGAAACCTGCCGTTTTTCTAGGCTGATTTGACATGGAACTACACTCTCATCTGGCGTAATAATCAAGGCAACTTGCAAACTACTGGCACTACTACTGCTTGTTGTCTATGGGGACTATTTTCAGATGCTGCGTACGATATCACTGCGCCTTTGGTATGTTTGCAAGTTGCCTTGATTATTACGCCAGATGAGAGTGTAGTTCCATGTCAAATCAGTCTAGAAAAACGCCAGGTTTCATTTTCAGTTGGTCTTATTGCACTTTCTAACTTGAGAGGAGACACGTTTTAAATGGGAAAATTACCAGAAATCTTAGTCACTTTTAAACATGAAGCTAGCAGGCGAGAAGCTAATGGTCTAATCCGATTCAATGATCTATGCTAGGCTGAAGCTAAAAGTTGTATCGCCAGACTCACAGAATGGCTGGATGAACGGGAACAAGGTAAATATCGATTGTTTTGCTCGAGGGGAGGTGGAAAATGAGCGTATTTCCAAAAATGGCGGAATATCCCTTTAAGTGTTTATGACCGTTTCCATAGCAACCAACATGATTATACTGCAGTAACTTCTTGTTTCTTGATAGTGGCCACCATGGATACCCTAGCAACAAATGTTTCAAAATAAAAGTCCTCACTAGCAAGTTAGCTAGTTAGCATGGTTAGCATAGTTAGCATTGTTAGCATAGGTAGCATTTTTAGCATAACTGCAAAAAATCATCAACTAAGTTAGCTAATCAACCTGGTTAGCATTATTAGCAAATTTAGCATTGTTAGCATAGTTAGCATTTTTAGCATTACTGCTAGAAATCATCGGTTAAGTTAGCTAATCAACCTGGTTAGCATTGTTAATAAAGTTAGCATTGCTAGCATAATTAGCATTTTTAGCGTAACTGCTAAAAATCATTACCTAAGTTAGCTAATCAACATTTTAACATGAATAGAAATCATTAGTTAAGTTAGAGCTGGAATGTTTCATCTTTAAACTGTCTACCTTCACACTATCAACTCTCTGTAAACTATGCAACCACCATGTTTACCCTAGCTACACCTTAGTAACCATATCTACATTATCTATCTATTTTAGCGTTTTCATGCACTGGTAATTCCTTGGAATTGCATTTCTAGTTTGAAAATAAGATCCGTTTTTTTACATGCTCAAATTGTAAGTCCGAGTCATTTATAAAGAGAGAACAAGGATTAGAAAATCTCATTGCAAAATTGTTCCCTCTCTTGAGGAAGTTTGAGCAAGTATTGCAATTAAAACTTTGGTTGTTTCAAAGCCACTTTTAACTGTGGTCATTATGAACCTAATTAAGACTGAGCATGACTATTGTGAGAACCAGGAAGAGGATACCACCCACATACTTCAATGCAAATCTGTGAACAGACACTGATACACAGGCATACAGAAAGACAAAAACAAACACACACACACACACACACACACACACACACACACACACACACACACACACACACACACACACACACACACACAGGCAGGGGGTTGATCACCACAAGCCTGCTTTATTGCAGAGGAATTAACCAACCAGGTTGCCGAGGGAGATCAGGCGAGTGAGTAGCAATTAAGGCCTTTCAGCCTTGCCACAGATGTGGTTCATTGTGTTCCAACGGCAAACAGCAGCCTTTGTCTCTGTATCAGTGGCTTTCATGGATGTACAGTCACCGGGTCATGTGTGTGTGTGTGTGTGTGTGTGTTGTGTGTCTGTGAGAGCAGGGTGTTTGGATGGATGGGTGGATGAGCGAGTGGAATTTCAGGTAATGACAAACAATTAGTGTGTGTTTGTGTTTGTGTGTTTTGTGTGTCTATGTGTGTGTGTTCATATGTGTTTCTGTGTCTGTGTGTTCCACGGTTTTCAAAGGGAGAAGTCGCTTTGACCATGTGTGTGGGTCACGTTGCCACCCTCTCCCAAATGCGACTCCATGCTGCAGTTTGTCAGAGTGACAGAGAAGAGAGAGGGTCACATCCACCTCGTCCACCCCCCCCCACACACACACACACACACATACACACACACACACACTGAGCTGGGGCTGCGGCATAGTGTGTAGGAGGCTGCAGTAACAGTAACTCTCTCTCTCTCTCTCTCTCTCTCTCTCTCTCTCTCTCTCACACACACACACACACACACACACACACACACACACACACACACACACACACAAACATACACACACACAAACACATTGACACACACACAAACACACACACACACACACACACACAAACACACAAACATACACACACACACCCAAACACACACACACACACCCAAACACACATACATACACACACACACACCACCCTCAGGCGTTCTACTCTGACACAATTATCTGATCGCAGTGCCAGCGGCGATGCCACCTTCGCGGCGACCACACCCTCCCTCGCTCGCTCCCTCACTAGAACTACAAATGGGAGAGTGATCGATCTCTGGCCACACGGCTCCTTCCCACTCCACAGCTCCCGCTCTATCACTCCTCCCCAAGCGCTCTCCCACGCTCCCTCTTTCTCTCTCTCTCTGTCTGTTTCATTTCCCCTCTTTCACCGCCTCTATCTCTGCCCTCTTTCTCTCTACAGGCACCTCTCTGTCTCTCTCTCTCTTTCCCTGACCCTCGTTTTCCCTCGTTCTCTCTCTGGACAAGCAATTGAATCCACAAAATGCACTACCCACACCTACTGCTGAGGAAATCACGCAGTGAGAACAGAGGGCGATGCCGATATTTGCTAATTTATTGACGTTACACAGTGCAGTGTTGTTACATTTCAGTGATCAATAGAACATCAAGAGGAATCATCTGTGTTGCTACTTGCGATATGGATCCAAGGCACATTTAGAGAAGTACAGTATTGCCTATTTGGTGAAGAAAACACTACAAAAGCTGGCAAGTCCAGGTGTTTAGGTCTATTTCAATGAGAATGACAAGTTTTAGTTCAATGTTTACTATCATGTCTTACATGTCAATGTAATTGAGAGCTTCTGTTAAGTGTTTCTGTGTTAATTACTTTGAAAATTTGATGTTACAATAATTGACAGAAGCAGTTAACACACAGAACAAAACAGTTAACACACAGACGTAAACAAAAGCATTCTGGCCATAATTTTGTTTGCATAAGGCTCTTACTCTCTCAAAACATTTGAAACAATTTGCTTTCAAACAACACATATTATAAAATCACTATGTGATTTCAATAAATCATTACACAATGCAAAACAATGTGCAAAACAGTTTTTAATGAGGAGTGCAACCTTTTTTGGTATGTCTGTCATTTCTGTTTTGATTTTCTAAAAAGAAAACTGTGAAAAGACAAAATGAATAAAAAATGAATTGAATTTGTTCCTCCCAAGACACAAGTGTCATTGACTTGACACTTCATTGTAAATGAATGCAACTACAACCTGGACCAAAAGGTGAAACAGAATCTAAACATGCCTAGAAATTAAGAACTCTGCGCATCAATCCAAAATCGTCTGCTGTCTCAGGTGTTTCTCAGTAGGACTTTCAGGAGAATCAAGTAGGAAGGAGACTGGAGCACACTGATCTCACGTGCAGTCTTTTATTGGTGCAAACAATACCTATGCCTAGATCCACGTTTGCAAATAACAACACAGAAAGTCTCTATCTAATGAAAGATTGTTGATTGAAGAATTGTGAAAAAGGAGATTCACACATTAACACTAACATAATATAAACAAAACAATATGTTTTCCATTTGTTCAACAATCCAATGGAGTTGGAGTCTGCGTGGTATTATCAAATTGTGGTAAAATGTTTTGCCCAATGCACATGTTGGCATGGCAACATGTTTTGCCCAGTTCATTTGAATTAGCATTAGTTTGTGTGGGTTGGTCAACACATTACATTGAGCATAACGTCATACAAATTAAACCCCTTTCTGTCTTGCTCACCCTCTTTGTCTCTCTATTAATCTCTCTCTCCCCCTCTCTCTCACCCAAATATATAGCCTAGGCTAGCTAACACCAGTTCCCAATTGAAAATGAACAGCAGTTGTCCAGACCAATTGGTCGGTCCCCCTCCCCATCATAGCTCACCATTTGAGCTCACCTGTCTCTCCATCTCTAACCCTTAATAGTGGCCTTCTCACAGGCCCTGAACCTGTCAATTAGGTTCCATTGTTTTCAATACAGCCCAGCACGCCAGCACCGACACCATTGGCCACCACCTGGCTGATAACAAGTCTGACAGTTCTATTTTGGTTGGTGTCACTCGATAAAATCCATTGCTTATTGACTTCTTGTCAGCGGAACACGGCGGCGCCAGCGTGCAGAGGCAAGTCTCAGAACGTGTGGACACGCGGGCCGGCGGTCAGTCAGTTTTCCCCGGGTGTTGGCCATCTGTGTGGAGTTCGCAGTCTTGCAGTGCCATCTGCTCAGTCCCCACAGCTCACGCTTTCTCTCTGTCTCTCTGTCTCTCCTTCCTTCTCCATCTCCAGGCTTCTATCTGTCTATCTCGGTCTCTCTCTGTTGTGTCCCTCATGTCACCCCCTGTGTGGAGTTAGTCGTCTTGTGCCTTGTCGTGCTGTCGCGCTGTGTCCACCCACGTGGGCTCCTCTGTGGGGGTGTCACCGGTAGAGAGAAAATGTCATGGGGGAACCTCCAGGCAGACGGAGGAGAGGGAGCTGAATCACCGCCATATCGATCATCGCAAGCTCTGACGTTAATCTAGGAGAAGGCCACAGTTCCCTTTTACAGCAACATTCATCAGAGAGAGGGAGGGAGGGAGAGAGGGAGAGCGAGAGATAGAGAGAGAGACAGAGAGAGAGAGAGAGGGAGAGAGAGAGAGAGAGATTTAAGTGTTACACATAAATGGAAGAAATCTTTACCTTGGCTGCTCTTAGCAAAAAAAGATTTTCGCCATTGTAGATGAACTTGAGGAGGAGACCACATGATTGTGTTGTAGCTGTGAAAGAGGTGGAAGAGAGAAGAGATTATGAACAATTCAAGAGAAATACTTTATTGGCTAAAATCCTTGACCTCAATGTAATGTCACAAAAAAAGGAAAGGCAAGAGATTTCAGCACACACTTGGAATCTCAGCATTCATGTAAGTAGACTGTAAGGACGACATGGGAATTGTAGACAAAAATGAACTGTAAATGCACCGTAAAATAATAGTATATTGATTTGCCTTAAGGCTTTCCATTCTTTTATTGTCCTCCGCCTTCCTTGGAAAAACACTGCTCTGTTTTGGTGTTCTCTCACACACTATCATAGATTCAACATTTCTTTATTGTTACACCTAACTGAACACATATGATGGGTTACACCATGAATACCAATAAGATCATTTACATCATGTTGAGTGGTCTTGACTTCTTCTTCTTGTGTGTGTGTGTGTGTGTGTGTGTGTGTGTGTGTGTGTGTGTGTGCGTGTGCGTGTGCGTGTGCGTGTGCGTGTGTGTGTGTGTGTGTGTGTGTGTGTGTGTGTGTGTGTGTGTGTGTGTGTAACCAGTCTGTGTTTCATGTCATCACGTGACCATTGTGTAATCGAGGTTGTAGGCGTCCTGCAACAGACTGACCCATGCAGCAGCTATAGGAGTCAACAATTACGCCTCCGTTTGTGATTCTCTCCCCCTCGTCCTCTCCCCCCTCCCTCAGGCTTAAGTGCCAATCAAGTCCACTCCAGGTCAGCCTGTGGCCAAACAAATCAATCTTGAACACTCTAATCCACCGAACTCCCCCACACCACCACTCCCTAACACACTGCGTGCACACACACACACACACACACATACACACACACATACACACACACACACACACACACACACACACACACACACACACACACACAAATCTATATTTCACCAATAATTCAATTAATTGCAATTCAATTTCATGTGTACTGTCTGTAAATCGTCTCAAGGTGTTTTAGAGCCTGTGTTGTGTTGTGTGTACCAAGAGGAGATCCACTCAGAGGCTTTCATTGGGAGAAAAAAAATGTGAGGGGGAACTCCCGTGTAAGGAGATCTGATACCCTCTCTCACCAGCCCACTCCCCTCCACTCATGGAGGGAGATTTGAGAGTTAAATGGTGGCCAGTTGCCCGGCTCTTCGCACTGGCCACGTCCATCTGGACAAAGTAATAAGTATAAAAGGTTTTAAAGTGAATCAGTGAGCCACCTCGCAGAGGTGCCTCTCTCCCTCAGGGCTCTGACGTGGTGGGTGGGTGGATGGGTGGATGCGGGATGAAAGTGCTGATCTGAAACTCAGCGTGCGATTTGCAGTACCTATGAGTCATCATTGATGAGTCATACAACATATAGTGCTGACAAAGCAAGACCAAAATGTGGGCGCCCCTGAAGCAGAAATACTATTGTGCAAAGCTGTGACTAATATGTAATAGGCTACAAATACAGACATCTTCATATGAGTTATGTATGAGATAACTATATGAGACAATCTCTAGCAACATACTGCCCAAGCAGTAAAACACATTATTATCACAGTTTGATTAAGGTTGCATTATGGTGTTCAACAAAACCAACGTATTCACTGCACTCTTTAAACATTTTTAATATACCAGTATGAGAAACTAGAGTGTGCATGTTGTAATCAGGTGTTAAATACAATGTATAGAAATGAATGCATGACACTGATTGCAATGTCTGAAAAAGGTGCTGATTTGGTTTAAACTCACACCACCAACCTGATACTGGTGTCATTTAACACTGACTATAGATTTTAAGGTTTCAGACATCTTAATAACAGCAATGTTTTTCCATATATTGCATGCAGCAGCGCCAAAGTCAACATTAAACTGTTTTTGTACCATGTCCATTGCACTTTTTAAAAATTGTGTTTTACACCCTTCTGCAACACCTAGTTTCAATTGCATGGAGGGGCGAGCTAGCTCTCTGTTTTGTTTGAGCATCAACATATAAGTGACGTTACCCAATCGCTTTCTTCACTTATTTTCATCCAAAGCGGAGTTCAATTATTTTCCTCCTCTGCCTCGGTTTCTTCTCCCTTTGAATTTCTGTCTGTGCTGACTACCATTAAGGTTCAGGTCAAGTGACCAGTCAGCAAACACTGTATCCAGGCTATTGACTGTAAACAGTTTTGTCCTTGAAGTGGATTTCTTTCCAGATCTGAAGAAGGTGATGCTGAAGAGGCTGTGACTCGATGGAGTCCAGTCAACACCAGTGCACAGGTGAAACAGCCTGTTTGGCCCAGACTTGATGAATGCTGCAGAGTGAATCCTTATTGCTTTGGTTAAAGGCTAAAATACCACTCACTTATTTCAGTAAAGATGCAGATGTCTGTAATGTTTAACCATTTTAAGTCCATCTGGTTTTCACTGTATGGTATCACACTATTCTTTCTCATCTTGCCATGGGGTTTATACTGGGTCTACTCAGGAGCGTAGCTTTGTGTGGTCATTTGTTCTACAGTAGATGGCCACATCTGTCAGCATGGGAGATTTATTCTCTCCCGGTGTTCGTGAGCGTCAGCCTTTCATCCAATCAGAAGCTCAAATTGGTCCTGTAATCAGCGCATTCCTGTTAACAATACCAAATGGTCCATTGAACTTAAAATGTACATCAGCGCTTAGCCAATTGGTAATCAGCAGAGGATGTCTGTCATTGTAAATGTAAATGATGTTTGGGTGATGACTTAAAAATAATCCTCCATGATGAAATACAGCTATTATGCTAATCAAATGTTCTGGATAAATCCTTTGAGGATTCACATATGGTAAGATATGACATCTTCTGGATGGTTGTATGAGCTGCCAAAAACAATCTTCATTTTTTTGTGAAAGAGTGATGGGTGAAATAGGGATTTGTTTTCTCTTCTTTCATCTGTCTGCGTCACAGTTCCGAATGAAAGTTTCCTCTCTTTTCTGATAGCTGGCCGTTAGTCATTATGCCATTGCAAGTCTCCATTATCTGTCATAAGGCACAGAGCATAAAAGACAAGAACTTTTCAATCAACCCATGTTCTCAGAGAAACCAGTACATCCCAGTAGACATTCTTTTCTTTTCTTCTATCTCTTTGTAGTTTTTCTCCCCTGATTTTTCCCCAGACCCTTCAGATGGGGTGTCAGGTCAAGGTGTTGCAAGAGAGGAGAGACTGTACAACATTTCGGTCCATTTTTCCTCCTCCATCCTTTTATTTCCCCCTGTTCTAATGCCCGCGTGACATCTTGGCTACTGGCAGGCTCCGACAGGAAATACTTAATCTCACATCATATTAGATTTAGACCGTACTGTAAACAGCCCCCCTCCAGAGAATCCATTTATTGAATTGGATATATTTGGACATTTAGAGTGGCAGCTGTAGGCTGTTTAGGCTTTGGAAACATTTTGTTTTGGCTTGGCTGTATGTGAACCTATGACTACTTCATCAACCAATAATGACAGGAAACATTGTTACCACTAACTGCCGCCAAAAGGAATTTACACTGTTACCAAATAATGTTACAGGATAATTCTTCTCTGAGAGATGACACAATTGCATTCACTCACAGAATAAATGGCTAAGAGACCGTACTCATATTTAGAATATCAGGGAGGGATATTGCATAAAGAGGTGAGAGGTTAATCCATTGTTGCCTCGTGAACAACCAATTATCTGTGATGGAACATAGCAGTATTACATTTAACTCTGATTCCATGGTAGAAGCTTTTTTCTAAAGTTCATCACAATCTACATCAGAGGCGTTTCACTTTCTGCCTTGCCACTTTGTGGTGCCATGGAAACGACATGTTGCACTTTCAGAAATGTGTCCTTTGTCGGCATCAACAAGTATATTAAAAAGGCATTATTCCAGACACATGCAGAGCCTGTGACTATTTGTGTGTTTGTTCTGTGACGTCTCGTCAGTTATTGTGCACACTAAGGAATTATTATGCACGCATTTTACGAGCGACCACCCCCATCTGTGGTGTGTCCCCACAGTCCCATTCATGGTGAGCAGGATGGAAAATCACTAGTCACCCAAGCACTTCGGCACAGACAGATTTTAATCACCGAACCCAGGGTGAACGTAAAATCCAATCGCGTTTTCAGCCCCTCCTACGCCAAAAGAAGCAGTTTAGTTGTAATGGATTTAGACGCTCTTTGGGCTCCTCGAGGCTTTTTCTGCATTATGTAACGGCGTGGCTTCTCACGGAGGGTCTCGGAGAGAGCGAGGAATGGGGCATTTGTTTGCAGTCCCTCAGCCCAGACTCATAAACTGTCAGGCCGAGTAGATGGATGAAAAGGAGAGGCGAGGCAATAAACAGGATTGAGGCCCCACTTTGAGTGAATAGGTAGGGAGGATGGCAATGAATGCAGTCAGAGTGAGCGGAAATGTGGAAGAATTTGGACCGAGCTCCCGCAGACAAAATGCCTTTATTGTTGAAGGCCACAGAGACCAAAGTCTTAAAGGGTGATTGGTGGAGTGAAACCCTTTGTAATTTGCACCGTGTTACCAACACAGCAGTAGACTCTGAGATGCATCTGGCCACCTGTGCACAAGCCCACAAAGTCAGCCATTGTCTGAAAAAATACATCATTATATTATATTATATCATATGAATACGTAGTGTGCTTGCGGCAGGCACAGTATTCTTCTTCTTAAGTGTAATATTTTTATTATGCCCGTCAGCCTATTTTTTGGCCAGCTCTTATATTGACAGCGAACCTTAACTTTTACAGATCACACATTTTGTCCAATTTTCACAAAACTTGATGCACATCTTCAGACCATGTGTCACTAAAGTTACCAGAAGGATTTTTTATTTTCTAAAACGTTCACCCATCACAGCCAAATGGAAATCAGTGGCAAAGCAACCAAACAGGAAGTATGGTCATATCTCAGCAAAACTTGCATGTACTAAAACCAATCTAGATGTGTAGACTCAGGACTTGATCATGAGGACGCACAAACAAATTAGTGACCTTTGACCTCTAGAGGGCTCTGCAACAACCAAAAATGTGTATGTGACCTTACATGTATAACCAATGTTGGAATCCTTGGATCAAGCCGGGTTTACGCACCCTACGCACAATGTCTCTGCGCATGGTTTCATCTTGTTCCATTGTCGTCTTCATGTTTACTCTGGCGGGTTTGGGTCTTGAGCTCTGTTGTTGAGATGATGTCATTATTAATAGGGGTATAATAAACATGAACACAATTGAAATTGAATAAAATGTAATTATGAATATTTATTACTTACCACCCAAGGACCTCTACAGCTTGACCCAGCTTTGCTTTGAACATTCATTAGATTGCTTTTGGGTTTCTACTTTTTCTGGTGATTATAAAATGACAAGCAATTACACAGGAGTGGCCCTTGCCCTTTTCATGAAATCTTTGTTCCTGCGCACGTGCCCTCTTATTCCCCACCAAGAACGGAAATCAAAGTCGGCAAGAGGGCACTGCCCTGCAGAATGAGATTGTTACCACCTCTGTGGGTCATGTCAAAGGAAACCTGACAGAGTGTGTGTGTGTGTGTGTGTGTGTGTGTGTGTGTGTGTGTGTGTGTGTGTGTGTGTGTGTTTGTGTGTGCGCGTGTGTGTGTTTGTGTGTGCGCGCGCGAGAGAGAGAGAGAGAGAGAGAGAGAGAGAGAGATTCTGGATGTGTCCATGCATGTCCTAAGAACCCAGATGAACATGAAAATCCATACAGGGTCAAATACTCACAACCAGGATTGAAATTGATCAGGGTGCTGTGTTTGCATTTGTGATGCCTATTTATTAGAGCACGGTGGGTGATGGAGGAAGGCATGAACATCACGGTATAGTGGGTGGGCTTTGCTGTCCAAGCTATAGCCTGTAGTGTTGTTGTCATCTCATGTTAGGATTTCTATGTCCTACATCACATCCATTAGAACTCCAAATGTAGGTGACGTATAAAGATTACGGTCAGATGCAGGGGTGTAAAGGTACAATAAGACATGGTTAGTGAGTGCACATATTGTGAATGTGGATAATACAGCATGATTTTTGAATGTTAAAAGTTGCAATTGTTAAATAAGCTCTTTTGAGAGGTGGACAGACTCTAAGAAGAGGTGGATAAACTATTTCTGAAATTTAAGAGATATATAAACTGCAGTTAGTTGCAGTTCGTTTTTTGAATTTAATTGAATTGAATTTAGCCTCCACTAACAGTCCTGGTCAGATGCCTCCCAGTCCAAACCACTTCACCGAGTGCTGGGTGGTTAGATCACACAGTGATCATTTCACTTGTATTTACAGTTTTTTCCAATCGTTTACACACAATTTTGAAAACGGGGCTCTTTTTGTCTAAACATATCACACAATTGACCAAACACAACACCCAATCAGCAGAACATAACAGATTGTTAGCAAAATGAAATATTTCTGTCAAAACAATAAACACATTGATAAAACCTTATACTGTTCTCATATCACTAACACATTCTTTGAATGATTCCACACTGTCGCTATCTTATACACACCAACACAATAAATTCAAAACACATCTGTAAAAACCCTCTTCCAATATATGGATCTTATTCAGACATATTGTTTGAGAGCATTAGGATAATTTAGATGACAAAAATATTTTGATGAACCCTCATCAAGCAATGCACAAAACTGATGCTGCAGACATATTTCTTTCTTTCACTGAACCATATGTTCAGTTACAGTGACAAGTCAATCAACAGAAAATGCCAAAATTATAGTTCTTGCTACTGTAAAGTGTAGAAAAATAAAAATCTGTACACAAACAAAAAGTACTGTACACTTACAGTCACTGAAGAAAAACTAAAGCAACAATACAAACAAGTAACAACAATACATAATACTCTAATCATCTCTCTGTCTAGCTGGATCAGGCCATAAGAGTTCACCATATCACAGGCTATGGGTGCCTCTCATTTGGGCTTTTATACGTCCTCCCTCGCTCCTCTGGCCTCGATCCTCACTGATCGACATAGTGAATGATGGGGCGAAAACAATGGGATAGTCTATCCAGTGTTAGTTAGAGATCAGTGGGAACGCCCCTCGAGGATCGAGCATAACACACCTGAGTGCTGCGTTTTCAATTTTGCACATGTGTGCTTACACACCTGGTGGATGTGATTATTCAATTTGTTCATTGGTGTGGTCATTGGCAAGCCAGGGCTTTATAATGACAAGGAAGTACCTAACAATCTTTATCTGTGTCTAAGGTGTGAAAATGTGTTTTTCGTTTTGACATTCACTGTGTGTAATGTTTCGCAAAAAGTGTGAAGCTGAATTTGTGCTTACTGTTGTACTACTCTGCGCAGGCGTTTTGCTTCTTAAGTGTTAAGTATTGTTAACTGTCTGTTAATCTTGATTTTAGTGTGTAAACGATTGGAAAAAACTGTAACAAAGTCCACTTATAATTCTATCACCCAAGACCTATTTTAGTACCCATTGTATGGTGAGGACATGGATCTAAGATGGATGGGTTTGGTGAATGAGCAA
Source organism: Sardina pilchardus (assembly GCF_963854185.1). Taxonomy (NCBI): domain Eukaryota; kingdom Metazoa; phylum Chordata; class Actinopteri; order Clupeiformes; family Clupeidae; genus Sardina; species Sardina pilchardus. Next base: position 20,715,955 of record NC_085015.1, read on the forward strand.
CTAAAAATGCCCAAACCTGGGCTGGGCTCTGGACCTTAATCCACTTCAGATCCTGGATCAGACAGGCACCCCATCAGACCAGGCACGGAGGTCAACAATCCAGGGGTGGATTGGTCCAGCGGCTGCAGCAAACTCTGAACTGGAGATGAGTGGAAATCCTCCCAGGAACTGCAAAGGCCTAACTTACCATGGACCCACCAGCAGCACTGATGAAAAATCAAGCACTTGGCAGTACAGAGTTAACAAGAATCACCAGCCTATTGTGAGGAATCCCTCTTCTTCTTCTACTTCTTCTTCTTCTCCTCCTCATTATTGCCTCCTTTCAATCTGGTCCCTTCGCTCATTTCACTTCCTTTCATCTTGTCACCTTCCGAACATTCACCGCTAACCCCCTGCTTTCATTCATCTCACACCTCCTCGCTCTTCCCCTGCACTTTAAATCACCCTCCCATTCACTCTCATCATGAAGATGAATTAATGACTGCCCATCACCACGTCACTCTTACAAGTCAATGAAAAAGGAAGTGAAGTCCACCGGACGGCAGTATAATGTGAATATACAGTGTCATTGTGGGCAGGCTTATTTAGGGGCCGCGCTAATGCTCAATAATGGCTGGATTGATTAAGGGTCTGGCTGGCACATGGCACATACGCAGGGGGTTGTTTTTGTCCATCCGGTGGAATTGGAGTGTTGGCAGCGTTCTTGTGACTGCTTTATTGATGGGGCAGGAGCTGGGGTTTGGGGGGGGGGGGGGGACGGGACTGCTGGGCCAGAGGGGGAGGATGATTAAATTCCCCCTAGCAAACGCGAACCACCATGAACAGGCTTTTAAAGCTCACTTCACAAGGGAATGTATGTACGGGAGTGCATGTGTGTGTGTGTGTGTGTGTGTGTGTGTGTGGGAGATGAGGTGGGGGTACTCTTCTTTTCGTCCATCTCTTTGTGAATGTTATGTTTGTGTTTGTGTGTCATGTTTATGTGGGCAACAGATGGGGGGGGTGAACATGAGGATGGGTGTGAGGGTGGGTGCTCTCCTTTTGGTCCATCTCTCTATGTACAGTATGGGGGGGGGGGGGGGGTGTTCCATTAGGCTCCATAAGGGAGGAAGAGAATGGGGAAATCCATCTCACACCAGCCTCCTTGTTTAGAGCTGGTCTCAGTGGCGTGCCCTTGTCAATGTACAGATCATCAGTTAATCACTGGACATATGAAATGATCCCAACAGCATCAATGGTCTGCTGGGATTCCGTCCACTGCTTTCGCCGACATGAGCTTGATATGATATGTTGGATGAGTGGTAGTCAGGATAGGGATATTCAATCGCCTGGCTCTCAATCTCCCCCAGGGTAAGGTTGCATTATATTTTCTGTTTGTTTCATATTCTTCTCACTGGGCTCATTGAATTCATATATTCATACACTGTCAACGATATTCTTCTGTGTGGAAAATTCTGCTGCTGAGATAGCACCATCAGCTGAAAGCTTTTCAACCTTGTACTTGTCTAAAATTGCATGCGATGAGCCAGATGCTCCTTCCAAGTCCAAGATAAATGGACAACAGTTGCCTTGAGTCTCTTCTGCATTTGGAATTCCATTACAGTGGTGTCATTTAAGGACCGGATGTTTTGGGTGTGTTCAGTCATTCTGCAGCTATGGTATGACAAGGTGGGATGGACCACGTGGTATTCTGACTTCAGTATCGGTGTCAGTCTTTGATTGAAGATTCGCCTTCATTAAAATGATGCAATGTGCAAATGTGCATTACACAGATGCCAAATGACACTTTTGTTTCACACATGCAAGGCACCATTACAACGCCCCTTAGCTGTTCTAAAATCAGTGTGTAAATTACGGCCTCGGGGCTTATTGCTTAAGTTTACAGTATACTGGTGGGCATATTAAGACCTGAGTTACATCTAATTCATTTTACATAATGCGTCTGTTGGTCATTGGTCTGTTTTTGTTTACACTTTGACTAATACCAAAAACTTCTGCACACTCATTCTCTGGGTGTAGTATTTATTGTAGTAATATACTGTATAATATAGTAGTATTTATTGATATTATTCCTGTGTTAGCTGCATTGTGCATAAGCCACAGGGTAATGTTTTTATGCCAGTTAAAAGAAACAGAACCATATTACTGCATCCATGTATTAACCTCATTTTTTTGCAAAATCAATAAGCCACGGCTAATAGTCAGGAAATTACAATAGTAGCCTATTTACAGTATTTATTGCTTTAGTATATTGTAGTAGTATTTATTGTATAGTAGTATTTACTGTGGTATATATATTGTGTTTTTATGGTCACCTCTGCAATGTACCTCGGCTGTTATCCCTCAAAAGCTGCTTTAGATAAAAAATAAAAAAAAATTCTAGATAAACAAGTGTACTGTATGTAAATATACACATTATGTTTGACTAAGAATTTCATGCATGTGGTGATTGGTGAATCATTTTTATGGTATGTCCCCTGAACCAGTCATTAGGAGCTACAACAAGCCATCTCAGCAGGGCTCTTAACACAACCACCACCTCCATTATAGCCCCAAACCTGGGCAACCTCAGCGATCTCCCTGGGGACCTCAGGTCGACCAGCAACAATATGTCAGAAATAAATGAATTTGGGAGGAGAGGCGAGCAGAGATGTACGGGGTCCATGACTGCAGTCATCCAGAGGAAATCTCTGAGGATTACTGAAACGCCAACTCCAATCTCCTGCCCTTCCCCACTCCCTTCTTCACCACCTGGTAACTCCTCAAGGCTGTCCTTGCCTCCCAGAAGAGCCAAATCATGCAATTAAATTACAGTCTCTGCCCCTTCTGGTCATTCATTATTATGGTAATGATGCATACAGGTCTGTATCTGGCATTTCATTCTCTGTGGATAACTCCTCCTCAGGGGGAAGGAAGCCTACCAACCACTGCTCTAACTGACACTGTCGCCTTTCCTCTCCTCTCTCCTCCCGTCTGTCTTCAATACGCCTGCGTTTTAATCTAACATGGTGTTTTCAAAGGTCAAATTGCCCCTAGTGAGCAGCACTTCTGACAGCCATCAACTGAGGTGACACACACACAAAACACGACGTGACCACTTTAGTTACATAAAAATAGGGGACGGTCACACACAATGTGCCCGAAATGTAAAAAAGAAGCTAATTGGGCATATGATTACTCACAGGTGCCTATTCTTTGTATGGAAAAAAATGTTTTTTTTAATAAGGGCACTGGAGTGTACCATCTGAAGTGAAGTAGCTTCTCTGGCTCGGCGCTGCTCACTACACTGTGTCTTTCATCGTGTCAAATGGAGTGGTGGTCTTTGTAAAGGCCAACTGTAAATGGCATCCGCACTGTCTCTGTGTGGCTACTGGCCTCACTCAAGGTGCAGGTGTATTGCCGTGAGGTGTTTACAGCTCCGTTGGTTGTTTGTCTGCAGTCTATCTGGTGTGTACGGCTCTCTTCAGAGTATTTCATTTTCACTTCGTGTTTTTCCAGCACCATGTATTTCATCCTGCAGCCTATAAGCCATTAAATCCTCTATTTTCTGTGTACCTGCAAGTCTTGCAGTGTGTGTATATGACGCCCCTTAGCTGTTCTAAAATCAGTGTGTAAATTACGGCCTCTGGGCTTATTGCTTAAGTTTACAGCATACTGGTAGGCAATTTTAGGACCCGAGTTACATGTGATTCATTTTACATAATGCTTCTGTTGGTCCTTGGTCTGTTTTTGTTTACATTTTGACTAATACCAAAAACTTCTGCACACTCATTCTCTGGGAGTAGTATTTATTGTAGTAATATATAATGTAGCAGTATTTATTGTGGCAGTATATTTGTAGTAGTATTTATACTAGTAGCCTATAAGCCATTAAATCCTCTATTTTCTGTGTAGCCTACCTGTTAGTCTTGCAGTGTGTGTATGACAGAGTGAGGTGATGGAAAAAAGCATCCCTGTGGGAGCTGTCTTACCAATCACTTTCTAATGGATAGTCTTGTATCCGCCAAATTATAGCCAGCATGCAGAACTGTCCAACATAACCCTAGGCTACACTATGCCTGTTGGCAATGTTACATTATTCACTTTTTCAAAATAGTGTCACTAGGCTACAGAAGGAACCTTAAAGGGATAGTCCACCGTTTGGGGAATTACACTCATTTTCCATCTCCACTAGAATTGAACAATTGATTATTACCTTTCTCCAGATCATCCAGCACTTCTCTGAGTCTGGTGATACCACGTTTAGCTCCAGCCTAGCATAGCTCATTGAATGTGATTAGACCATTACCCGCAAGCATCACGTTTAAGAGCGAGTAAGATTTCCGGTAATTTTCCCATTTATAACTTGTCTCCTTTCAAGTTAGCAAGTGTAATATAAGACCAACTGAAAATTAAACGTGGCAAATTTCTACGCTGACATAGAACTATTGCCTACTCTCATTTCCAGCGTAATAATCAAGGAACACCATGGGCAGAGCAGCACAATGATATCATGCAGCATCTGAAAATAGTCCTCAACCTGAAAAGGTTGAGCTGCAGCAGACAAATTGGTTAGTGACTGGATTAATACGCCTGAATGTGAGTATAGTTCCATGTTAAATCAGCCTAGAAAATCGCTACGTTTCATTTTCTGTTGGTCTTATTCCACTTTCTAACTTGAGAGGAAACAGGTTTTCAATAGGAAAATTGCCGGAAATCAGTCACTTTTAAAGGTGATGCTAGCAGGCGAGAAGCTAATGGTCTAATCAGATTCAATGATCTATGCTAGGCTGGAACTAAAAGTGGTATAGCCAGACTCAAAGAACAGCTGGGTGAACTGGAGAAATGTAAAAATCAATTGTTTAACTCAAGGGGAGATGGAAAAAGAGTAATTCTCCAAATGGTGGAATTTCCCTTTTAAGAGTATGGCCAAACTGTGAAAGCAAAGTTGTGCAAATCTAAAGTTACAAAAGACAAACAATTGTCATTTAGTGTTTTACTATCTGTTGTGAACAAGTGCATGGTGCCTATTCTATTCATAGTAAGTTATTCTTCCTTCATACCTCTCATTAATACACCTTCTCTATGCAACCAAAAGCAGGGGCTGGAGAATCTGAATAATTAAAAGGAGTCCAGATTGTATTGGGTGAGTCACAGCAACTGAATACTTTGACAACAGGTTGGAAGTCCACTAGTTATATAGTGCTGCCCCCCAGTGGACTAATCCACTTACTTCACATCTCCGAGTGAGTTGTGCTGTTAAAAAGAAAAGGTGCTTTGAGGATTGCATATATAGCATTCGCTAGACACAGACTTCAAACTGAGTTTGGGTAGTGAGGGTGGGTATTAAATTGTTCTGTAGGTTAAACAGTACATGGGTCTACAGGTCAAAAATAGACATGGACAGGAGTCTTCTTCAGGTAAAAAATATGGATAATGTGTGTCAAGAGCCTGTGTTGCTTACCCATGGGTACAAATAAAGCAGCTTCAACCTGAACCTGCATACCAGCTAATTTAAACATCAAACAATACACAAATCTCTGTGCATACAGAATAATAGTTATCATAAAGTGGTGTTTTAAAGTTAGGTCAGTTTGGGAGAAATATATGCACTTATTTATTTATTTTGTGCAGGAAAGACAAAAAAGGACCACAACTTTTAAAATCGATATTTAATGCAAAATAATAAAAATAGATTCAGTATAGTCTTTACACTATACAATAAAAATCTCTAAATGAAAATGAAGATCAACTAAAAACAAAACAAAAAAATGAAAAATACAATATTTTTAAGTCCTTAATTTCCCTCTTTACTTGGTCACCTCACCAAAACGCCATGCCTCAATTCTCTTAAATAAGATTTACAAAATGAAGAAAAAAAGAGAAAAAGTGCCCAAAAAAGGGTGGAAAGGGGAGCGAAATGCACGTCGCGTGCATGTCCACAAAAACTGCCTCCGTTATGGTCCGTGCTCCACCCGTAAAACCTAACTCCTATGCTCTAGAAATGGTCATGTCAGTTGGTAAATGTTAACAGTATGATGTGTTTTTAATAATATCGCCTAAGTTTTTTTTTTTTTCTTAAGATACTAGGAATTTACAGTGGTTTGTGACTCAAAAATGGCCAGTTCTGTAAAGTTTTTTTTGTTTGTTTGTTTGTTTCACATTGCATACTTTTGGGTCCACTCCCTTGCTAGTCTGTTGTATCTGAAATAAATAAATAACAAGGATATTATTAAGCAGGTGCTACCTTTAACTAAACATTTTGATAAGCAGTGTATCAGCTTCAAATTAATTAATCTTCTCATAAAAAAATACACCTTTGCCCACACTTAGGTCAGCATGCCGAGTGCACCGTTGACCTTCATGCTTTCTTTTACCATGCTGAGCAATCACATTCCATGGATCTCATGTCATTAGGATTCCATAGAAAATGAGGACAACAACATCCTTGAAGGCATGTCCAGCTCATTTCATTTTAGCACCCTCATCTCACAATACAAAAAACACTTAGGCACTTAAACTAATGATGGCAGGACAACAACAAATGGATTGTGCCTTACAGGACTGGTATACACTGACACGGAGTAGCTTAAACACCTTGTATGGTAATCAAATGGCATGTTGGGTGTACGGTCACCATGATTAATGTCATATTTCCATGAAGACATACTCACTTTTCTTTGTCTGATTTGTAGATGTGTGCAATGTCTGGCACTAAAGGATCATCAGGGTTCGGGTCACAAAGCAAAGAACATATGGACAACAGAACTGCAACAACAGACACAAAGCCAATCAGACAAGGTGTAACGAAACAAATAGTCATTCAGTGAATGGGTAGGTAGGTATGTCAAAGTCCTACTTGATCTGCCAATTGTGCATAAATAAACACATGCATCTATGAGATCTTATGGTTATCTGACAACGGCCCTTTCCCAAACTAGTCTCTTTGCCATCGCCCCAGCCACTTGCACTCCGTTTGCGAATTGCCGATGGTGACTTGTTGAGGGTGTGTGTCATATCCTCTAGTACTAGTATTGACAGATGCACTGGGAATCCCTAGCTTTTGTCTCCTCTGCACTGTCGCTTAAATGGTATTCTATTACTGTCGATTACATGTTTAATATTCTATCGTTTTCGCCTATTGCTGTCGATTAAATGGTATTCTATTGCTGTCGATTACATGTTTAATATTCTATCGTTTTCGCCTATTGCTGTCGATTAAATGGTATTCTATTGCTGTCGATTACATGTTTAATATTCTATCGTTTTCGCCTATTGCTGTCGATTAAATGGTATTCTATTGCTGTCGATTACATGTTTAATATTCTATCGTTTTCGCCTATTGCTGTCGATTAAATGTTATACTATTGCTGTCGATTAAATGTTATTCTATTGCTGTCGATTAAATGTTATTCTATTGCTATCGATTGAATGTTATTCTATTGCTGTAGCTTAAATGTTATTCTATTGCTGTAGCTTAAATGTTATTATATTGCTGCAAGTCGCTTTGGATAAACGCATCTGCCAAGTGAATGAATGCAAATGTAAACGTCATGGAGAATGCTTCATACAAATGTGAGTGCACCTGTAAACAAATCCATGGTTATGTCAGAACCTGTTCCCACTAAGGAAAGTAAGTTCATCCCAAATCTAAGAGCGGTATTATACCCTACACGCTAATCAAAGGAACTTAAATAGCCGCAAGGGTGATTCCCACTCGAGTGCACTCTGTAACCGAGGGGGGAGTGGGTAGGGACTAGTTTTAGAAAAAGGACCACAGTCACATGTATCCGTCAGTCATTCTGTCCAGAAATGCTAAACTAGAAGAGCATGACAACAAGGTCACACAGAAATAAAAATTCCAAGCATATTCCAAGAATATTCAAGAGAATTGTGCAGAAATATGTGTTTTGATATGTTTACATCCTTACCTTTTGATACCGTTAGAGCAGGAGACCACTGTGATCGTAAGATATCCAAACAGATACTGCCATTACTGTTGATGTTTGGGTGATATATTTTTGTGGTGAAAGCAACCTGGGAGAGATGATTGAGTGCAAGATTAATTACGACTTCTGTGGTTGGAGGAGAGGACAGCTGCATTAATTATCAGGTTGTAAATCACAGGAATTCTGACACCACCATTTACTTGCAGTTCTCAACATTATTCAGTGTTTATAAAAACCAATGAATATGTTAAGATGAAATATGACTTCTATAGGCGCAATGGCACATACCCTCAGTTTACAGAGCACACAAACTCTGCATATCGGTCATTTTGGATAAAATATCTGCTAAACAAATAAATGCAGATCTTTCCCACAATAGCCTTGATAATCTTTTATGTATGATACCATTATTACCACATAAACAGGAAAATTAAAATGTATTGTTTTTTATAATAAGTATTCAGTTCCCAACAACAGCACAACTGACCAAAGCATTGGTGATCTACAGTACCAGTAGAGGCTATTATTATAGTGTGTGTGTGTGTGTGTGTGTGTGTGTGTGTGTGTGTGTGTGATAGAGAGAGAGATTTAGCATGAATTAATGAATGACACCAACAAATCTGTAAATCTGTTATAGTTCTGTAAATTGGTTGTTCTTTAGTTGCCACAATAGCCTATTGTTTATGTATGATACCATTATTACCACATAAAAAAGGAAAATTAAAATGTTAACTGTTTTTTTATAATAAGTATTCAGTTCCCAACAACACCACAGTTTCTTAAACTGACCAACGCATTGGTGATCTACCAGTATAGGGTATTGTTATCTTGTGTATGAATTAATGAATGACACCAACAAATCTGAAATAGTTCTGGAAATTCGTTGTTCATTTGCTGCCTACATGGACACCTGCCTTAAACCTATTAGAATATCAACCACTGAACAATGCCTTAATTAACTGAACACAAATGTAAAACCATTGCATTAATCTTTGGATGTATGTGCGCGTGGCCTACAGATTTGTGGACTCTCCAAGAAAAAGTCTAAAGAATTGACAAAGTACTGTTCTGTGTCAGCTATAACTGGTAGCCTCTTTATCTGGAAACGCAGGTGTCACCTAATGTGCACATCATGGTGTTAAACTTTACAGTTATTAGATACTCCTTTTCAGCAACATTTGGATCGTGGAAAACAAAGAATTAAGTGTGCGTGTGTGTGTGTGTGTGTGTGTGTGTGTGTGTGTGTGTGTGTGTGTGTGTAAATTGTCCTGCAAGCTGGAGAGTCATCATATCTAAGGATTCTCAGCAGGGGCAGGGATCTGCAGTCAGCCAACTGTTCCTATTTTTAATCTGACTTCAAGATATGCTCAATATGATGTAGACACTAACATACTGTATAGTTTGCATTAACATCAAATTACACTTTCTGAGCCAGCTTTTCAAAATCCTTGGTTGCCTATTCTTCACACTAATGAAGGATGATATTTTTGTTTGTTGCATGGGTCAAAATGAGATTTTTCTTTATTTTGAATAAAACGCATTGATTCATTCACAATAAAACAATGATGATTACAAATAATAGATGCAAATGATATTTACCTTTGGTGGTTTGAAAGGATAATCTGTAGGAAAGTGGATTGTGAGAAAGAAGACACCTCCTTGGTATGGACTGTCACTCTGTAATAATAAACAAAAGTATGTCAATATAATAACTGCATATTTAAAAATGTACACATTTCATTTTGTCAGCCCTATATGTTGCATTGACAAAAGGTATAAATATGTGTATACAAACTAAAGCGCTGTAGTGAGAAGAAGCAACCAAACTCTGAATGTTTAAGCCCAATAGTACTCACAGGGCCCATGATTGTAGCTTGCCAGTGGAACACTGCAAAAACAAAAGAAAATATTTCTGAATAAACAAACAAAGACAGACGAAAGAAACAATGTATTCACAACCAGCAAAGATGACACGAGCACCACAAGACGGCTTCTGTACGTACTGTCCTCTCCAACAGGTCCAGCTGAACACTGGGCAGGGGGGTCCCTTTGAAGATCATGGAGCTCCTACAGGGGAATTAGACAGACAAAAACAAAAGCTGAAGACAGGTTTAAAGGACTCAAAAATATATATTAGTCTGAATTCACCTTTCACAAGGGAGAGCATTCCACAAAATGAAATTGTGACAAGTGCAGTATTGTTCAATGACAAATGCTACCCATTCAAAGAGCACAATAGAGGATTCTAAGCTTAATGTATCCAGTGGTTTATAAGGTAGCAGTAAAAAAAAGAGCTTGATCAATGCAGCACATCTCTGAACGTTATTCAGTGTTCAAAAATCATTTTCCAGAATACTCTGACAGCAGGATCACAGTAAACTTACATCGCATTCGAGTAATTCGACATTTTTGCAGTTACGTTTCCTCTTTGACATCAAAAGTGATTATCAAGCACAGAGCAAGTTCAACAAGTTCTGTATTGGATTCCAAATTTACTAATCAAGCTAGTGAGCCGTATTGAAGCTGCAATCCTGGAAAAAACCTTCATACTTCTTAACTCTAGATCACTCTGGTCACTTTGATACAGCAGCGGAACTATACCTATGTAGGTGTATGCAACATATTGACCACAATCGGCCTGTTAGGCCTGTTCTGTTAGCTATCTTGTTCAATCAAACACATTCGCAAGTGAAATCTAACTAGCTGACTTGCTAGCTAAGCAGTGATTCGCCAAACAAAGTGAACAATGTGCATAATTAACACAATGCGACACAGCAATAGACCACAACACAGAGGACAAACGTTTAACGAGCTAGCTATGCGTATTATTCTTTCCAGAATGTTTTTGGGCTCACCATTCAGGGTAGTTAAACAAAGATGGACGTGACTATTCGTTTGCTTTATTGTAAGCTAACTAACGATAGTGTTACCATCAAATTGCTAACGTTCGTTAGCTTGCTAAACCTGACCATTTCTAAAACTTACCAAGGTATCTACCGACCTAGATCAAGTGTCAATTGCTAAAAATTGTACAGGTGTGATAGCCTTGAAATAATTACCCACTGCCAACTCAAATGAGGAACTGAATGAACATAAAGAGCAAACCATTACATGCCAACTTCTTGTTGTTTAGCTAACGTTAGCTACCAGTGCATACCTAGTAGCCGCTAGCTAACTAGCGGCTACTACCAAAAATTAACTAGCCAGCCAAGACTAACATCTACACTAAGATATATCGTGAAAATAACTGAATGAATTATCCAAACTACCATACATATCAAACACTACACAATCCGCATTTTAACTGTACAAGTGTTAACAGACAAACGGTGATACAATCCCCACATAAAGCATCGATAGCTAGCTAATTTAGCCATCACTTCACTGGCCAGTCGTGTCGTTAACGTTACATTTGTATAAACTTAAAACAATTGTTCGGAAAGCTAGCGTTAGTCGTTGTAGACTACGACTTACCTTGTATGATTCAATAACAGACACATATTCATGCCACTGCAAAATGTGTCTTAACAGTCAACAATGATGGTATAGTGAAATTCTAAAGATAACAGCCCACTGAATTACGCTACAACGACGAGCTAACAGTAGCAGCTAGCCCTTTCGCCGTTTACTGTTAACTATAGCCTGTTACTGTCAATGAGCTACCGTTAGCATTTGAAAGTTAAATATGAAAAGTAAATCATTCAACTGGAGTTAATCAAAGTCTAGCCAGACGAGTCTACCGTGAACAGTGAGTTTGGTAATAACAATCAAACAGAATCACAATGTACGCAGATATCCAACAAAGTTTGTCTGATTAACCAACGCTATGGTTACCTAGCCCTAGCTAGGGAAGAGTATTCAGCAATCTATGATCTGACTTTTTAATGTCTGTATTAACCAGTTTATTACGTACCTTTTGTATTCTTTTTAGAGCCATGGTATCGTTATTGTACCGTCTTTCAATCCTGTCGATAGATATTAGATCTTATTGCTTGTAAGGTGCACAATACTTTCTGTATCCCTGAGTGTCTGAGGAACCAGTGAACAGTGGATACTGATAGGCTAGTACACCCGCACGGAGCACGGAGATACTCCAACGCAGGCTAGCTTCTGCTAACTGAATGTGTCAAAGTAAAAGTCATCTTCTCACAGAACAAATTGAACAATAAAATCTCTTATCTATATTTCTCTGTTCGTCGACGGTTCAAAGGAACAACGATTAGAAATTAAAGCCTGTCCATGAAATGACAAAAACAAAAAAATGCACTGAGCTCATGTCCAGATAGCGAAAGTACAGTTGTGAATGACATAGCTACTATTATTATTTCTTTTAGGTAAAAATAAATGACATTTCCCATGATGCATTCGTGCTCTGAAGGCGCATTTTCTGTGCGTGCATATGGCGTGCATGGTTAGCCTAACGCAAAATCGTAACATTTTAGATAAAGTTTGATTTCTGTCTTCGTATTACTTTTTCCATTTGCATTGAGGTGTCTTGCGTTATCTACTGAAATGGCTCCCCTAAGCATAATGGCAGCGAGTATCAACATTTTGACAAAATCGTTTGGTCTGCTTTCAACTGCATCTCTTGCAAGGTAAGTTAGCCGCCTAGCTAACTAAGAAGGTTAAAAGTTAGGAGGTAGGTAGATTAAGAGATTGATACTGTTGTCTTTGTTATTCCAGCGCATCCCTTTGCTATTGTATAGCAAGCTTTAACTTGACTCTGCTGTATGCGTCAAGTGAATACAGTGTGGCTAATGTTAGTCCTGTTATCAAATGTGTGAACTTGACATGCTAACGTTACTGTGGCTGGCATTTGCCCGAGACATTCTGCAGTGCACTTCTCTGTCTACTATCTTTCGTTGTCAGCCCTAGAATTAAGAATGTATGGAAAATGTAGACATAGTATTTTGCTATAGGTAATGCGTTGTATGTCACGCTTGATTGAGGTCGTGGAATGTCTAGAAGTTTTGACGTGTAGGTTGCGAGATACATTTTTGTTTTTTGTTTTTTTTAGGTGCACATGTGCAATAACAGCAGCTACGCCTTTTAGCACGACTTCTGATGGTCGACCCAAAAGACCAACAACATCGTACGCCCGATATGTGAAAGAGCAGATGCCTCGAGTAAAGCAAATGTATCCAGGTAAAACCACGTCTGCGTGCCGTGTATAGGATGCCAGCGCAGGTCTGGTAAAGTGTGGATTGTTGTGATGTTTGGATTATAGTAGTGCATGCATTGCTCATTGCTTTGAGTAATACATGCATATAGTCACCAATGATCAAGACATATCAAATCACAAATATCAAAATCCAGTGAAAATACTCACTACAGCTCTACAAAAATGGTAGGTGTTATTGAACCATTTAGCCCTTTGTAATACATGCTCTTTGAATAATAAGACGGGAGTATTTTGGATGTAAAAAAAATGTTTATAGAGGATTTACAGTGAAATCAGTTTCTAAGACATGCACAACTTTGTTGATTTCAGGTTTCAAAATGCTTGAGGCCACCAAAAAGATTGCAGAGCGATGGAATGAGCTTTCACCTAATCAAAAACGAGTAAGTTGTCTTTTGTTTGAGAACTAACATATTTTGACAATCCAATTAAAAATCCAATTAAAATCCAATTCACTTCCCATAGTGTAGTGAAATGCAAAGTACGTACTGTATCTACATAGGCAGATTGGGTCATGAGCCCAATTTTCTGTGGGTCCATACGAATATGTGTCACCAGTTTAACTTCACGCAAGGATGCAAGGATGTTTATTTGTCACATGCATATGATTACTAATGCTATCACTCAAAGATTTAAAATGGATATGAAAGACACTGTATGTCGATTAGACAGAAGGCTAAAGCCTATTGAAGGAATTGTGTTTTAGTCGCTCGCTGATGTGCACTAACAGTTTCAAAGTCTATTAGATAGTCTTTCTATAGATTATTTAGAGCATCCCCTGTATTGCAAGTGTTTGTTTTTCAGGAAGCCTATTGTGTCTTTCAGCATTTCAAGCAGCTGTACATTGATGGCCTTAGCATAGCAGTAGGACTTAAGCAGTAGAATTGAATAATTAAATGCTATATATATATATATCCCTATATACACCTATATATGGGATTAACACATTCCATTCTAGCAAGAGTAAGTTTTAACTTGAACAAAGAAACAAGAGCATAAACCATATGTCCTGACTACTAAATTGCATCGGTTTCTAGGGAAATACACTGTTTTTTAATGTTCTGAATGGTTTAGCTCCGTTCATTAATTCAGTGAAGTTGCGCACTCTGGCGCACACATTGCGAACAGTCTAGTAATGCTACACAAACGCAGTACCGGAGAATTGCCAGAGTCTGGAGTATTCCCATTGGATAGGTAACGTTTCGTAGCTGGCATTATGTGAGCTTAACAACAGGCATGATGCCATTGCTTGACATCAAAACAGCTGCTTACTTGCAGCTTTCTTTTCCTCCCGGACAACTTCACGTGAAACCACACAATTTAACGTAACCTCTGGTCCCCCCCTCACACCTCAAAATCAAATGGAACTGGGCCTTTTTTGTTGTTGCATCTTGGTTCTGGAATAATTTTGCGTAATCCCACCATTGACCATATTAAGTCTATTTGTTACTAATATTTGATTTGCCTTTAGTATTGTACTTTATTTTAATTCTCTTATTTTATTCCTTTTACTCTTTTTATTTTATAATTTCTGTGGCCTATTATTTTTAGTAGTAAATCACTAGTTTAATTTTAAAGCGCTTTGGTTTAACATAGATTGTTTCTATGTGGCCCCAGCCTATATAGCCCTTGCATCAATACCTGTCCATCTACACCACAACCACATCATTTTGACATTTGACATCACTATAGGAACAAAATCTCCTTACATCTGCACAAAATGTCTATGGTATTGTTTACTGAGCAATGTTTAATTTTTTGTATTATTACCCAAGTCATGTTATTACTATGCTCTACAGATCATTCTTAACGTTCTCTGGAAATTTTTGCCTCGTAGCCCTTTGAGGAGGCATATCGGTCTGAGCTGATCCAGTACAAAAAGACCATGGCCCAACTGACACCAGAACAGTCTGCAGCTATCAAAGAGGAGATGAGACAGAAAATGGCCAAAAGAAAGTCCATCCGGAAGCATAGGGTGAGTCCCCACCCCAACCTCTGTCATGCTCTATTGCTGCAACTTTAGTATATGTAAAAAATACTAACTAATTCGTCATTATAGAATGGTATAGCTATAGTTGGTAACAATCAAATGACAACCTGAAACTTAACTTCTCCACATGTAGCCTATGGTGTGGAACTCTGAGATACTATTTTTGTGATACTCCTGTTCACAGCAAAAACATTGCACTGTCCAGACCATGAGGGTGAACATAGCAATAGGAAACTTAAGACATTTTGGAGTTGCTAGTACAAAGACAAACTTGAGACTCTTAACCCTATGAGCCCGACGGACGCAAAGTGCGCCAAAAAACACACACATTTTCTTTGTTACATTGCTCCGCTATTATAAGTCACAGCGAGATGAGACTTATATTGCAGGAAAGAGCAGAACCGGGGCTTTCCAACGATACTAGACACTTGTCTGTACGATCATGTATGAAAATAAAATAAAATCATGAAGTTAAATCAAAGTATATCATATTTACAGTCTATATTGCTCTGCCTTCACCGGCGCATCCAGAACTCTCGCTTGAAATACTCGCGGACCACGCATCGCACAGACATGACACACATATCAAATGAAAGAGGAGAAGCAGAGCTTTGCATTGATACCAAATACATCGATCATTTCGTATTATAAAATCAGACGAAGTTACAAACAAATAATAATGTCATATAACTTTGGCTACCTTTACTCTCGTTTGATTTCCTCGTGAAATCGCGATCAAAAAGATATGGCACGCATGTCAGATGAAAGAGGAGAGCTAGAGCTATCCACAGATACCAAATACAACCTTCTAGACCATAAAACAGACGAAGTGACAGCAAAATAATAACTTCATTTAGCTCCACTTACCTCGTGTTTTTGTGTGGCATAATAGCATGTTCATAATCCAACGTTATCATGTGTTTCTCTATGGCAAGTCACGTTCATAACACGGTTTTGAGATCCTAGCAAACTCCTGTATGGTATCCAATTCAAGACTCATATTGCATCCAAATTTGTTTGACAAATAAACACTTTTTGCCTTTACTTTGTTCATTGCAATGCAGTAAAACAAATATTATAGAGAATCATCATCTGTGCACGTCATGTGTGCTACCGCAAACAAGTCATGTCAGATCAGCTAGTGTCACAAATATGGAGTGCAAAAAGTGCCAAAAAGTCATTTTTTCATCACTAAATAAAAATTGCCATTTATTTCTGGAAGGCACACACCACATATTTCTGTAAATTGCTCAGCCCCAAAGTATACCTCCACCATGGTTCTCATATTGCCATTTTCAAGACAGTCAGGCCTACACAATCATGCAAGTTTCGTCGAGATGTGAGCTTGCTGTGGTGAGATACATGTCAAAATGTAAGAATTTGTATAGTACGCTTTTCAAATTTTTATTATTTAAAAATCTAAATCAAATCAATGCAAGTATTTATACATGATATTGTGGCAGATCTGGATAGCCTAGACTGTGCTGAAAAAAACAATATGTAGCATGTGTGAATGGCACTTACAATGACCAGGATAAATGCTTCTAACTAGAGGTAGTGAAAATGCCCTTAAAACAGCTTAGGGCTCATAGGGTTAAGGAACTATCCACATGTGAAAACAGGGCCACTGTGATTGCATATGAGCGGTTATCATTTCTCTTCCCCTCTAGGAGCTGAATAGTCTGGGAAAACCCAAAGGACACAGATCAGGCTTCAACATTTTTATGTCGGAGCATTACGAAAGGGCACGGGGAGCTACAAGTCCGGTAATGGTCTGAAACACCATCACAATAATTAATGTATTTTTTATATACATGTGTATATATATATATAGTGGACTTTATATTGGTTTCATGTAGTAACCATGTTTTCCTGGAGAAACTGCCAGCCCTTCATCATTCTAATGCCTGAGAAGAGCTTTATGTTAAAGGTCTTAATCTGAACAGGAAGTAAACTGACAAAAAGAGTATGGGACTTAATGAAAAGAATATGTGTGGTGTGATTATTGAACACTACTTCTTACAGAGATATATTTGTGATTGTGTAAATGTCAGGTTGGCCAAACCGACTTGTTGAAACTTCAAGGACCGTCTTGTTTATTGATACATTGATAACCAAATGAAGTAACATACTTTTTGTTCTCAGGAAAAAATGGCATCGCTGGTGAAAGACTGGAAAAACTTAAACGATTCACAGAAGCAGGTGAGTCTGGTTGTCAAGTTTCACCTTAAGCCTACAGTACCTTACACTGACAGACTTTGACAAGATTTGGGAAAGATTCTTGAAAGATTGTAGTCTTTTGAGTAAAGCTTGAATGAGGGCCATTAGTTAAAAGACTGCAGTCTTTCAAGAATCTTTCCCAAATCTTGTCAAAGTCTGTCAGTGTAAGGTAGGCTTTAAAGGAATAGTTTGGAATTTTAGACATGGGGCTTCATTTCCAACTTAACCTGTGTGCTATAAGTCAGTGGGGACCGTTTTCAGCGCATTTCATCCAGTCCATCTACTTGGAGGGTTCGCCGGTGCTAGGTTAGCGCAAGTCAATGGTTCTTAATCCTGCCACTAAAATAGTCTTACACACTCCACAGAACACCCGAGACAAATAAATTATAACATCAGACTATCGATGTAGATGTCTGTGTCGGTAGAATAATATTAGAAAAAAACTAGCCTTGCATTTCAATGATCGGATTATATTGTGAGGGACTAGTTTCTCAGCAGCGGAATTTGACCTTGCTCCGGTTAGTAGTAGTGCCCTACATGTAAAAAGGGTAGCATACTGCATGCACTCCAGTCGGGAGACCTAGGTAATATCAGTCCGCCTCTGCTTTAGCCTATACCTACTGCAAACTACAGCAGACTAAGTATTCCTGTTGCAATGCGATCCAAGGTTAGTTTTATTTCTAACATTATTCTATCAACAGAGACATGTACTGTACATCTCATCTACTGTCCATGAGTCTGACATGTTGTCTCCGGTATTCTGTGGAGTGTATAAGACTGTTTTTAATGGCAGGCTTATGAAACCGTTGACTTGCACTAGCCTGACATTGACATTGCTTAAAGGAGTCCTAGAATTCAAAACCACATTCACCTTGTTCCTGTTGAATTTAGGCTGTGAGCAGTGTCCAAAGGACAACACCGAAGACTTTACCGCGTCCCCTGCCTGCTTTCGTATGCAAATTGGGAAATAGAAACAGCCATGTTGAAATGCTCCAATCTGAACAGAGCTCAGATAAGACGTAATAGGCGCCCATCCCCCTTTAGATACACCCCCTCTCATTTGCATACCTTCGATTAATAATTCTTGTTAAACTGCTCTTACGATGCTAGTATCTAGATATGTGGTCTATGGCAGAGACGTTGTAATGCTAGCGTTATTACAGCTAACTTTGGAGAGTTACTATACTAAGAAATGTACTGATAAAACTTACCAATCTAACACATTCATTCTGTTGGGGAATCTGCTGCACTTCATCTTCGTCAGAACCTTCTTCTGACTCGGTTTATACATGTACGGCTGTATTCCTTATTTAAATCCATTGTTGATAGCTTTATCAAAGACTTTGGCTTTATTTACCAGCAGTAAACGTAGTTTCACTTTGCTCTAGCTTCAGACCGGTGGATTGAGCCAATCAACTTTCAGGACATATCGGGCAATAGACCAATCAGCGCGCATCTCATTTGAATATTCATGAACTTGCTGAGTGGGCGGGAAAAACAAACTGTTTCATTGCAAGGCTTATTTATGACCTTGTATTAGGCGATCTAGCAGTGCTCTTGGGGCGTTTTCAGCCCCACAAATTTACATATGACATTATTTAGGCTCAAAGATCAATTTGTAATGGTCAAAAAATGCGTTCTATGACTCCTTTAATTGCAACAAGTTGACATGAACTGACAACTCTGCTAGATACTGTCTTGTTTGAGCAGTTTGTCATAATGATGATCAGTCTCTCTCTAATCACTCTTCTCAACACCCCTGTCCAGGCGTATGTGCAGCTTTCACAGGACGACAAAGTGCGTTACCTTAATGAGTTAAAGATTTGGGAGAAGCACATGGCGGAGATTGGCAGGTATGACCTGATCAGGTTGAAGAACAAGCCCAGGAAGACCGGGTCTAAAGACACAAAGTAAAAAAGGCAGCCAGAAAGACACCAGCAGCTACAAAGGAAAATACGGCCGCGACAAAAAGGAATAAAGAAGACCTCTGAAAGTGTTGACTGACCCTCCGTCCTGAATAAAAACGTGTCACAGGAAAGGGAATTCTCTGTTGTGTCATTGTAGCGGTTTACGCATAGTGTTGAAGGCATGAAACTACTCAAAACTGTGAAATAATCTCCCCCTATCATTCACACATAAAGCTGTGAGTTAATGATTTGTTATATTCCGTTTTGGTTCACTTCTGGCTTTCATGGTTGGTGTGATGTTTCAACTTCAAACTAAAAACATCCCAAATTCAATGTTCATTGAATTTGCATACTTTGGAGGCTTGATGTTGCCCGATAATTCATCTTGTTTGTTTTGATATCATGTGATGTGGCCATGTTAACCGGCTGTCAATGAAAAAATGAACTCTGCTATGGAAGGACTGAAACACCTGATATGCTGATTGACATAAGGCTACAGAAACTCGACCAAATTGATTCAGCTTCAACATTGAAACCTCCCTTGAAAAGGCTTCATTGAGGAATCCAGCTTTAAACGAGTTACGACCCCTTGTAGTTTATCATGCGTAATCAAATGTTATTGCTTAGCATGCTTATAGACTAAGTAGAACCATGTTTTTGTATTCTACATCTTTATTCAATAAACGTATGTTTTCTAAATAAAAAAATAACATGCCATTATCTTTTTACAGATGTTCAAGCACATAAGTACAAAACATTCGCTTTAAATAGTCTATTTACATGAAATGGGTTTAAAAATAGCGGTGTGTTCGGCAAGCTGTGTCAAGATCAGGACTTTCCCGAGCAGGAGCCGGAGGGTCGCTTGACCCCCTGGAGGAGAGTCTGGAAGTCCGGCGAGCACACCAACTTGTGCTGGACGTTACCCAGCACACTCATGTCCCCCGTGAGGCCATCGGAGAGACGCACCGACACTAGTTGCTGTGGACACAGAGATCAGTGTTAACAGCGCACGTTCAAGGTCAGGTTCCTGTGTACACGAAGATTAAGACTAGTCCAAGACTAAGACAACTCTAAGAGAAACTCGAGAAAAAAAGCGGTTAGGTTGACCATGAGTAGCTCTCAACCACTTTTTCGGGATTCTGTGTTCTGTATGTTCTGTGTCAGATGTGACTCACAAGCTATTTGACACAAATATCTTATATCTGAGAAGAAATGCACTGAAGTCAGTCAAAAAACCTATATAACTTTATAACCACTCTTTCCTAGATAAAAGGCCTTTTTGATATCTGCTGACAAGTGTTTGTGTGCGTTTGACACTCAGATGGTGAGTACCTGGAGGAAGGAGAATGCTGCTCCCTCAGATACGTCCAGTTTGATGTCTCCCAACACCAGCTGCACTTTACCAGACTTCCGGATCTGCAGTTTGCCAATCAGGCCTTCTGAGAAATCTGCTAGAACAGGTGCACTCTCTTTTCCCGTGGGCTCCTGAGGATGGCAACAGATTGTGACAAGAGATGTTTACACTTGCGTAAACGTGTGTGGGTGTGTGTGTGTGTGGCTCGTAAATATGGGCATAGAAGCAAAGGTGACGCATGCTGATGTTTAGTAAACATGCATACAAGTTGAAGATGATTCAGTGACAAATGTGGATATAATAACTCAGATGAAGTAGTAAACCTAATAAAAGCCCAAAAGCAATGCCATACAGCTCTTCTTTTAAGGACTTTACCATTAGGCCATACCACTCCGAATTGATGTTGTGACCCCAGCTTTGGAATACCCCTCTCACATACTTTACCTGTGTTCTTAATTTATTGGGATTCTTATCATCAGGCTTGTCCTTTTTAGCTGATGTCTCGGTGCTTGTTGATGCTGGTTGGCCTGGGATGGCGTCGGGAAGCTGAATAAACAGCAGTTCCTCCTGGTCAGAGAGGCTGAGCTTTTGAAAGAGTTCCCCCACAGCTGGCTGCTGAGGACCCACACATCCCAGTCCCACTGGGGCTCTTCTTTCTGTAGCTGGGATAGCCACATGCATTGTATGAAATAGCTTCCTCTGAAGGGTATAACACTTACTCAAGTTGTCTCATCTCTACCACAAAAGGAAAACTTCAAACCATACAGTGGATCATTTACATGATATGTCTTTGAGAAAACCGTACATATTTATGCAGAGTACAGATCTGTTGAACTTTATCCACATAGCACTGTGAAGTGACAGGAAGTGAGTAGGAGACAGAGATGGGGTGAGATCAGGAAATTACCACTGATGAAATGTGAACCCGGGTCTTGATAAAGTCTAGCTGTAATTCTTACTGGACTACACAATCAGATGGAACCATGCAAGTGTTGTTTCATGTCAAAAGCTGTGCTATCAAGTGAACTTACAAGAGGCTGACGACTCCAGTAGGAAACTGCTTGACTGATACAGTGGAAGTTGGATAGGCCTCTGTCGCTCGTCGTTCTTAAGGCCAGGGTCATCTAAAAACTAGGGGAAAATATATTGATACAGAAATGTTATTGTGCATGCAAACTTACATGCCATTATAAGACTTTGTTTCAATTCAAGTAATAAGTATGTAATAACATTGTTTTAACACAGCCTATCTATTTCCACAGCACACGATGACACTGTGCCGTAGTAAGGGGCTTATCTGTTATTATAAGACTTACATCATCGCGTTGTAGTTTTTGTAAAATCTCACTTTCGTCTTCCTGTGTCACTTTCTTTTCCTTTTTCACACATTTTGCGACGAGTGAGGGTCCACAGTCACTTAGGTCCGTGCTGCCCCAGCTGCCTGGGTGAGAGGAAGATACCACCATACCACCACTCAGCAACAAAAGAAAATGTGTGTATTTGTGAAGACATTTGTAATAATGTCTTACCTGTTTTCCTAATAGTGTCAGCAGGACCTTGTTCAAAAATGGAGTGTGACTGTATGACCTGAGGTCGCTCTCTTCTCCGCCTGGATTCTCTCTGTCTGTCCTCTCGCTTCTCCTTTTTAGGTGGTGTGCGTGTCTCCTCTCTAAGTCTTTGGACAAATTACAGGACATGTTATACAGGCAGGCATACTGGCTTGGTGAACCATTATAGTTAAGACAGCCTACAGTACATACTCATCTTTGCTTTTCCTGACAGAATGGACATTGGGCACAAAGGTTTTCTGTGAAAGCAATAATATAAATCTGATTGGAATGTGTTGTTCAACAGTCGTTATAGCTTTGCATTAGAGACGTTACACATATCATACATCATAAAGTGTTGACAGAAGATTTGTAGTAGGCTTTTGTTTTCATTTAGCTTTTGCCTATGTTCCCAGCAAAGGCTCGGGAAGAGCAAGGGGACTGGTGACCTTTTTAAAGCCGCCTAGTGTGAGGTCTCTGGACCGCAGAGAGGTGAGCCTGCCCGGAGGAGGCGAGTTCAGTGATATGCGTCCGGCCAAGGCTCCCTTGCCGAGCGCGAAGGAGGACGGTCTAGGATTTGAGGCTCCCGGGTTAGCCACGGAATCGCCCTCACCGGTGTCCGTCATTCTGAAAAACACTCACAAACGAACCAAGTCAGAAAAACTCTATAACGTTATGCAGCCTATCCATTGTCTGATGAAAATTGAGGAAGTCTACCATATAGGCTACATAAAATAACGCTGGGGGTAGGGTATTAAAACGACCAATTATATTCGTTTAAAACGTTTAATCAAAGTGATAATAAACATGTAAACAAACATCCGTAAACAAACGTACGCGCGCAGAACTGTCAACTGCGCAGCGTCCAATACACAACCCTCCATTTTGTTGTGGTTATACACCGGTTTTGCGCATCGACTCGGTAATTTACACAAGTACAAACCCGTATATGGCTAGGTTGATATAGTATTCAGGCAATAACTGTATGCAGACGCACTCGGAAGACGAAATCGCCATCTCACCTATTGTCTTTTCACCCATAAAGAGTTATCGTGTAGCAGTCCTGTCTCAGCTGATTGTAACATTGAAACCACTTACTCCGGTCACGTGATCTCACCCGTCAGAGTCTCACTGCCTAACAAAGTCGCAATGCTGGTTTGTAATGGTGTTTTTGTTACAGAAATACAGTTCTAGGACTCATGCCAATTTTTCAAAGAACAAAATATGTCCCCCTTCAGAGCTACTTATTTGGTTTTCTTTTCTCCTGCGAAACCATGGGGTGGCAGCATTTACCAATAAAAAAAAATGTATACTCCCCTCTGTGGTCATGATGGTCAATGATATTCAAAAATGTTAAAATTCTCTGATTTTTCTGCCTAAAATCTAGTCGAAAGCCATATTGATCTGTAACAACATAATAGGTCTATTGATGCATAGGCCTTTCTTATTATCATTATAGCCTACATTACGCATGGCTTTGCGGTCATGAGGACAGAACCAATTTATACTTTAGCCTACTCTGCATTTACTAGTTCTCTTCTGAAACCTTAACTTTAACCGTCATGATAATGGGTGACCGTTAACATTTGAAATATATTCAAATAACTGAGCTTTCAGTTACGGGTTTTGGATCCAGGGTGGCCTATAATTGGATTGTCCATTGTACAAGACACATGTGCCACGTGCCTTCTTCATTTCTTTTTTAAAAAAAAGTCAATGTGTTCAATTATACTTAGGGCAATGCATCTCTACGGCGTGGTCGCTCGCTATGTATTTGTGGGAGGGTTTACTGTAGCTTAAAACGCACGCACGAACTTGGAAGTTTGCAAACATGCTCCTCTGGTCCAACTTGGATGCAGCCAGCGTAAGGGCGGTGCTTTGCTGAAGAAGAAAAGGCAACAGTTTAGTTGAAATAAATACGGTCCACACAATGACTGACGGTTATTCTTCAGCAAGACCAAGGAGGGATGAGTTTGACTAGAAGTTAAGTTTTGGAAGTTCTGGAACACAGTGCGTGGCTCTGTGGCAAGAGCGGTGCATTGTTGAAGCCATGGCCGCTCAATGCGATTCCTTGAGCGGATACCTCCAACAGTCCGACCCGGGCTCCAACAGCGAGCGCAGCACTGACTCCCCTCTCCCCGTCTCAGAGGATGACACCGGTGGGCCCCCTGTCCCGCCAGACCCGGAGTGGACTGAGGAGAGATTCCGAGTGGACCGTAAGAAACTGGAGATCATGTTATTAGGTAAACCCAATCCTCTTAATCGAAAAAAAAACCCCCGTCTGCTACTGTTGTGAAAAAAATGTGTACAAAACACAATGACAACATCGACCAAAAGTTTGTATACTACGTTTTAGGCAGATAGATTTGGTATACAGAAGTTAAAAACATTTTGCAATTAAGTGATACAATTGGAAGGCTACGTTTGCTCTTAATATTTTGAAAATTTTACATAGCCTATTTAATTTGATATTTTCTTTATTTATAGGCTACGTAAATGTAGCCAACTAGTTTACAATGACTCTTGACTCGGCTATTCAAGCTGTTAACCGTATGGTAGGTAACATCAAAATAGAGCTCAGTCAGGCTATGGACAGTTTTTAAGAGTCAATTTGTAGTTCCATGCTCATGTAAAAAATACAGCAGGCTATTCAGAATCAGTTTATAATTTCCATTACAAATCGACATAGGAAATGCATGGTAACGATAGGGATCAGTGTGTAGATCTCCTTTTCCATAGTGGTACATCATCAACTGACTACATCTCTCCCTGATGACCCACTCCTCAGCATTCTCTACAGTGTATCTTTATGTGTCTATCCACAACGCGGGCAACACTGACTGAAATCGGCACATTTCCACTGTACCATTATTATATCCAAGGCTGGGGCCTATGTGAATAGCTTAGTAGACAGACACCAACTCAACCATTTTCTTTCTTTCTTTCTTTCTCTCTTTCTTTCTTTTTTTCTTTCTTTCTTTCTTTCTTTGTCTTTCTTTCTTTCATCTGTTATTGCATTGGCTTAGCTTGAGGTATGTTAAGAGAGCCCATTGCATAGCTTTGGACCACAGGCCTGCTTAATGCAATTGCAATTACGCAGCAAAGGAGTCTTTATGCTGTTTCACAAGGGACGCACAACGCATACGTAAAGTGTGTCAAGCTCTGTCGTAATTTTCTTTTGGCAGTATTTAGAACTTCACATTCCTTTAAGAGTCTCCTTGCTCTGGGTGGATCACTGCGGGGAAGTCAAGCCCCTCTCCACTCTGGTTGTTAGTAAATGAGTTAATGTTCTCAGAATTCTCTGATTTGTGAAAGTTGTACTATACTTCTGTTGTTGTCTTCTATTTTCTGTGAGGTCCTCAGACCCCAGGGGGAATTCCCAAGGAGTTTTAAAAGTGCTATTTGTGGTCGGTGTGCCAAAACCACTGGGCCGCAGTCAAGCAATGATCAATGCAATAGTTTAAAAAGTCATTAGGAGATTGGTTCAGGTCAGGAACTAACTTCAGAAATTAAATAGTCTGAAATGCAGATTCCTCTCATCCGGCAATTTTTGTCCTTATCATGAGCAGCTAACTACAGCAAGATGCCGCTTAGACCCCCATGATATTGCTGGTGTGTTATCAGAGACATTCACATTGACAATTGACAGTCATGGTATTGGAGGTAGAAGAGTCATTTCTGCTGTACACCACTGATGTGCAAAACAAAAAAAAAAGAATTGCCATAATCGCTCATTGCTAATTTTGCATGTTTCAGTATGGTTATTAAATAGTAATTACATTCTTTCAATCTGCAATGAAGTGAGATTCTGTTTTCCACCTGGCATGCAAATAATCATAATCATATAGCCAGACATACCTTAAAAATAGATCAGTATGGGGATCACAAGCCTATACTCCACTCATGTGTAAAAAATAGGATAATAGATGACTGCACCTACACAGAAAGTGTGAATAACCATTATAAGCCATTAAGCTTTTCCATTGAGATGTATCATTGCCCCAACGTTAGCAATCTGTCAAGACTTAAGCCCAATCTATGTGTGTGCCCCTGTGCTTGGCATCAGTGTGTGCCCGGCTGGCTTGCTATCTCATCTCATGCAGAGTTGCCTATGGCACAGCTCTGTACTGTGCCCGCCTCTAGGCTAAGCGAGCACAATGAAGCCTTATGCTGATCGAATTAGAGATAGTGTTGACAAAGCACAGGGAGTTTAGTTTGGATTATGGATTGGCTGCAATCCAGAAAGACACCACGTTGTCATATCACCTCTGGCATTTGAGCGATAGTGTTATCTTTTTATGTATCAGTGTTATTTCTGAGTCTGGATTATAGGGATTTCCCTAGAGGTCATGATACCGACCCAAATAGCCAGTTGATTCTGAAACGGGTCCTTGCCGGCTCTGGGCCAGAT
>NC_085015.1:20747487-20769987 GCF_963854185.1 Sardina pilchardus
TTGTTATTGAGAATTTTTGTGTTGTTTTTACTGTGTGGCCATTATTTTTGTGTAAATCAAAGCATCTTGAACTTTTCCCAATAGGAAACTATCATTTGGCGTTAGACTTTTATGACAAAACGTTTGCAGGCTTGTACAGGAAAAAGAATAACAAGGCACATTTAACACCACAGATTCTTTTGGTTTTATCTGGAATTGGGATCACTGGTGGTGGCAGTATGTTCATCATAGCATGTCAAAAAACTACAGTTTGAGTAAATGTTGAGTTTCTGGTAGTTCCCTGATGACTATACATGCATCAATCATTGCAAAGACATGCATAGACATATACATATACATATATACATATAAGGTGTACAAAGCCATAACAATATTTTTTGAATGTTTTATCATACATAGTGACAGTGTGTGGCCACGACCAACCATTTAGTCCTACATTGTCCACACCCTTTATGTCATGCATGGAAAAAAAATATCTTTGTATCAACTGCTTATATGTTTTGTCATCTTTGTTTCCCTTTGCTGTCAAGAAAATGTATGTCTGAAACTCAGAGTTTTGGCTCACCATTTCCTGTGGTAGTTAGCTAGCCGCATAGCCCGCATTACTTAGCCGAGTCTCCAACTGGAGCAGAGCGCCTTAATGGCTTCTCAATGAGCTTCATCAGTCTGGCTCTGACTCAGCGCTCCGTGGGTTAATGGGGTACTGCGACTTCATACAGCGGGGACCTCTACCGGCCCACAGTGGAGTCTTATGCCCTGGAGTCACACCTCTGCCAACACACTGAAGCCATTTATTAGACGCAGCGCACTTCACACGGCAGTCGCACAGACTGTTTTATCATCATTTCTTAAAACAAATACTTTCCCCCCTCTCTCACATCTGTGCCTGAAATGCAGATTGAAATGACTTGGGGTTGGTTTGTTTTTTTGAGGTAAATGTGCAGAAACACTAGGTTGTGTTTTTAAGAGGGCAGGTGTGATTTGACAGTCACTTCACACCTGTACTGAATGAGGTAGGACGGATTTATTTTTTTAACGGCATGCCTGCTGACTGGCCATTCACTGGCGCAGACCTCAGAGTCATACCTCATATCAGATGAGGCGTGATGGTATCTCTGGATTCATAGACGAGACTGCACTGCATAGACACGGAACAATTTTTTTTATTATTACATTAGAATGAAATGGTGAAAATAGGACTGTGGGAACCCCCTTATAGTTTAGACTTAGATGCTGGCAATAGCAACAGATGCTGGCAACAAAATGAGAACTGCCCAAAAGGCATGCAAAAACCATACAAACACCAACCGCATCCCAGTTAGCACAGTTAAAGGCTTCATTTAACATAACTGATGTCTTTTGGCAATATAGTTGGCAGTGTCCTGCCCTGCAAGCTTTTCCTACAGCTCAGAGCTCCGTAAAGCGTGGTGCATAGCTTGCATGGCTAGTTGGAATGACAGGTGTGTTTCTCTACCCTTCACATCACCTCATACCATCACAATTCTTTTGAGGATGAGGATGAGTAGTAGCAAATTGTTGCACACTGTTACTTTTAAAAACAGCAAAATTTTTGGAATTCCCATGGATTTCTCATAAATGGAAAAATGTATGTTGCATCACTTTCCCGTAGATAGCATCTGTTTTCAAATAGAGCCATGCTCTACTCTAGTCAAATGTTTATGGCGAGACCCTTTGGAGTGTTTGTGGTGTAAATGCGTGATTGATGCTTTTGTTTGTAGTATGTGATGTATTAAACAGCCTGTTGTTTATGGGTCGTAAAAACCATTAGGACATGCCTCGCTCAGTGTACATTATGTAGTGTATCCATTACAGCATCACAGCTGACGGAATGCGCTCCAACAATTATAAGGCCAGCAAATCCCGTTCTGCTGGAACCTTGACCGACCAGGACGGAACATTGCACATCTGTGAGTTTGTTTTAGTGTTGCTAGGCAACAGTAGACATTTTTTTCCCCTTTCGAAGCCCACCGCGGTGAAGCTAACGCTGTCAGGGATATAGGGTCCTCTGCTTTCTTTTGTTTTCTCTCTCTCTTTTTCTCACATCTCACATCCATTTATCTCTATCTCTTTCCATTCCTTACTCTCACCCTTTCCATCATCCTTTCCTCCCTCCCTATTTTTCTTCTTGCATATCTTTTCATCTTCCTTCTCCTCTCTTTCTAAGTATGAATTAGTTTATTGCTCTGACACATCTCAGTCACTCCATCCTTCTTCTCTCTCTTACTCTTCTGCCCAAACTCTCACTTTGTCTCATCCTACCATCTGTCTTTGTCCCTCCCCAAGTCACTTGTTGAATCCATCCCTGTCCCGGTCCCAGTCCTTTTCCCTATCCATCCTTCTTTCATCCTCCTCTCATCTCTCTCTCTCTCTCTCTCTCTCTCTCTCTCTCTCTCTCTCTCTCTGGGTTGTTTATCTCAGCAACCCATCTCTGTGTATCCCACAGTTGACCACACTAATGACCTCAATTATCCACAACCACACCGCTGATTGCCAATGCTTGAATGTCAAAGTGAGTGGCGCATTTTCATGCATGTGTGTTGTTTTGCACCGCTAACTTCCACGACGGCTTGAAATCATTTGTCCGGTCAGCCCTCTCCAGGAGTGATATCACTGGAAACGCACCGCGCTCGTACCAGCCCAGAACAGCCAATTCAAACACATCTCAGTACTGTTTTTCGCTTGATAAATACGCCTCGCTGGTATTTCCGAACTGACGCAACTGGTTTTGATAGGAGCCCATGCAGACATCTCTTCATTTGCTTTTGGTTACCTGCTGGAGTCGGACTGTTTGTGCCTACCGACCATTTGCAACCAATTGTGATTTACAGCAATGCACTGTACTCCTCCCTTACCATGATCAGTTCTGATAAGTTCTGATTCTATGATCAGACGCAAATGCTTCCAAGTTTAAAATTATGTTTACATTCAGCCATTTGGACACTTATTTGCCTTTTAGCTACAGCAGCTTAGTGTATTAAAGTTGATTGATAATTGCTGATTGAGAGAAGAGCAGAAAGCACTGTCATGTCCTGTGGTTTTTGTACTCAACAAGTCAGATCAGTGATCTATGATGGATGTTATTGAAAACACATCAGAAAACAGGGACCAAGTTTTGTTTTGTGAAGTTAATCACTGTGATGAAATCAGCATGCTCCGTTGTTCCCATAGCATCAGCAACAATAACGCGCAATGATCTTTCCCATAATAAAACTAAAATAAGCGGATCAGTGGGAATGCCAGGATTCCCATAAAAACCTTCCCTTGCTGAGTTTCAGGCTAACCAGCCATGATGGCACCCCAGCATCCTGCACAGCGAGACTGGGTTGCTGAAGCTCGCCGCCGCCTTGGCAGTGGACCATGCTGGCCGTGCGGTTGGCAGCGGGCGGAGTGTGGCCGCACTGCAAGGCCGAGCTTGTGTGTAAAGCTGTCAGAGATGGTCAGCTATTGTGTGTGGACCCGTCTCTGCTGCCCAGAAGCACGGAGTGGTTTTTGTTTTTCATTGTTATTCCACCCACTCAACCTTCCAGCCATTCACTCATCCATCCAGCCCTTCATCCATCATCCATCCATCCAGCTATTTATCAATGAATTCCGCTCATCGATATTCTTTAAAACACTCTAAACAACTCTAAAAACACTAGAAACTGAGACACTATTTTCTTTCCAAGCCATACGTTTCAACCCAGTGCTTTGAGGAGTTTCAAGGAAGATTTGATCTACTGCATATGGAAGATTCTGTCTTTTAGCACACACGTTCTGCTTGTTCTGTGATCTCCATCTTGCCCTGTTGTACTTACCTGTATTGAACACATCTGATAGCTTGTCAAAGGCATCCTACTTACTTGGACACAGGAATAGATAGATGCAAGATGTGTAGGGCATGAGCGATTCAGAACTTGGATTGACAACCATGGTTGTAGATCATTAAAAGGGAGCCAACATTTGTCCTTTTTTATATTCCTCGCCTTTTATCTGCAAAGTGATTGAAGCAACACGCTTGGCGTTGTGATTGACAGGACCTCAGCATTTGTGTTGTGAGTTGATTTATTCTCATGTGAGACATGGTGCACTATGCGTGCATAAGACAGATGCGTGTGTGGGAAAGAGGAAGACCTCCCGGCAGACTGGATCGCTAACTTGCTCGCTCGCCTTTGACTGCCAGTGAGTAGACGCTGGAGATGAGCAGCTGCTCTTGTTGCTCTGTTGTTGTTTGTTGGAGCCAGAATACATTTTTCATTAGAGGGAAATATGGAGCAATATATGGTTAGCAACAGCTGATACATAGTTAGCATTTGTTAGCGTTTGATAAGATTTGTTAGCGTGTATGGATTTGGATGTCTTGGCCTAAAGTATCTCTCTCTCTCTCTCTCTCTCTCTCTCTGTATGTTTTTGTAGAGGGGTGAGTACCTTGTGGTTTTCAGCATTGATGTACAAAATACTCTGTTAACACAGCAGGTACATGTACAGTATGTGGTAGGCCTAGGTGTAATCTAACTACCTTTATTGACCATACCAATTCACTTTTTGAATCTTAGGACATGAAATACACATTGTGTTAGATAGGACATAGGATGAATTATACTAGTGGTCACTTGTTGGACTGATAGGTGTGCTTTAATATGAGTATTTTATACAAACGATATGCCTAAAAAATCAAGCAACATAGTCTGTCAGAAATAATGGCATAACTCACAAGTTAACCAATGTTAAAATGAATTACATTTATCTTCGTGCAGTTATTTCCACGGCTGGCATCCAACCACTCCACACCACTGTTATTCTATTTATTTGAACTTACTCTTGTTTTAATTAAGTACCCTGCACTTGAGTTACCCCCCACCCAAACACACACACACACACACACACACACACACACACACACATACACACACACATTGCTGTGTTCAGATGTCTTTTGGGGCATTTTATCCGAGTCTTGTGGTCCCGCAGAACTGACTCAGCTGGTGCCGGCGGTTTCGGGGGCAATATTCAGCCAATCTGCTCCCGAAAAAACTGCCTTGTAATTCTCCCGTTATAAATAAACATTTTATACAGCAGCGCCGGGTTCCAGCAGGCACCAGGCTGTGCGCACATCTTGGCCTCTGGAAGGCAGAACTCCTCGTCGGACCTCAGTGGAATCTTGTAGGGATGGCAATGAGGCTATGTTTTTGCGGTGCTCTGTGAGTGACCGGATGAAACTTCATATTTCAATTGGACTCACTTGTGTTTTCTAACTTTTCTGGCTTTTTTGGTGTATTTGCCAAACACTCAATTTTGCCTGACATGTTGAATCCTTTCATGAAAATGCAACACCAAAAATCCTGAAATTCGAAGTTGACATCATTTTCGAACATGTTATTCCGCACGTTTGCTGACACAAATGGTTGACATTAGACAAGAAAAACGTGGGGCTACATAATTATAATAAATAGCAATTGTTAATTGGAGCAATCAAGCCCAAACCTCAGCATGTTTGTTGGAAGGGGCTGGTTGGCCGGCGGTTTCACCTCAAGTGCTGACAGTCGGGTCTTGCTCGGCTTCCCCACACACCTTGGCTACCTGACCAGTGGAATATTACTGACCACTCCACTATCTGTAGAGTAATACACACTCACACACACACACACACACACACCCCACTGCTACAGGCCTTTTGTAGAGTACTCCAGGTACACTGCTATTGTGAGCTGTAAGTAAAATGTTAATTAAAGTAACAGAATGCTCCTTTATAGCGTTTATGATATAAACAAATCAAGATTGTACAAGATTGTACCTCCTCTGCATATTGTATGGTCTATACATATTTTATACACCACTGCTTGGTCAAATGTCCTATTGTGATGCGCTATTTGGAGCGTGCATTATTTTTCGATAATACGCACGTCTATGAAGTAGTTTTTTTGTTGTTGGGCTTATCATACTTGAATATTAATTAGCCAATGTGAATGTAACGGTAAAAACTGAAACGTTGTATCAAAGACAATACAAACGAAAATGATAGAGTGGTATAATATGGATAATCAACTCTGCGCCGTGCATCGTTGATTATCCCTAACGTATGACAACATAACCCAAGATCAGAAGGCGCTCACGAAAATCTTCCACTGAGTGCAATCACTGCCACATGCTTTGTGACTTTGAGATTAAAAATTCAGCTTTTCTGTCAGTTCTCTTCTGGATACATACCTCATTGCCTCACTAGAGCTGAACTTGGATATAGTGCTTGGACAGCAAAAACAGTCAGTGCTAAATGTGTTAGAGGGTTTTTTTGTATTCTTGTCTAAAAATACATTTTGGAGTTGGAGTTTTGCTGGGTTCTGTCAAGCCGGACTGCACATTTGGCCGGACGTGTGGTTGTGATGAGGGGGTGAAACTGGTGTGCGCGTGACTTGGACTCAGTTTCTTGGAGACTGTCACAACCCTGGTCTGATGATGATAACCCCATCATCTGCCTATGGTTAAGCCCTTTAGAGAAAGGCTGGAATTGCTCAAAACTCCCAGTCTCTCAGTGTGGCCGTGCTCTGGAGACAGATTTGTGTGGGATAAGGTTGGGATCTGAAGGGTTAAACTAAAGTCTAACTGTGTTATAGACATGTGCCTAACTCAGCTAACGGCGAGTCTGATCAGAACTTTCACAGCAACATTCTTTTGATGAAATGTTCTTTTTTTATTATTCTAGTGCTATATGAACTATCTACTGTATCTATTTCTCACTTAAATTGTTTACTTATCACACATTGAATGGATAGCTGTAGAAGCTTATCAGTTTAGAAATAGTTTTGTGACATTGTTTCACATTGTTTTGTGATAATGCTTTTTTAAAAAAAACAAAAACCAAAAAAACTTGTTTTTCTTCTCTGCAGCTGCCACAGAGGGAAGAGTGAACGGGGGAGAGGACTTCTTCCAGAAGGTAGGAGCACTTCCTCTCGCTAAATACTTCTTTGGCATCCCCTTTACCCTTACTTACTTCTCTCACCCAGCCACCAATAAAGTAGGTCAGAGTCCACAGCAGGCACATGTCCAGTAGAACATGTGAATGTGGCGTACATGCCCATCATCCTGTCAGTGCGGTCACTGGAGTTGGGCGTTAGGACAACGTTCATGGCTCAGCTGTTGAGTGTTTGTGATGTGTATGGACATCAGACGCTGAAAGGTTTGGTTTTGACGTTCTAATCCAATACATTTTTTTCCTCAAATTCAGCGAACTGCTTGTCACGGCCAATCAACACGGTGGGTCAGAAGCACGGAAGGGAGGGGTGGAATTTCGACTTCGCTGTTGAGCTCAAGTGACAACCTTTCATCAGAATCACGCACTAAACCTTCAATTCTTGCTTGCTGAAGTGGGACTTTCACACTGATTTTATGAGTCGGTTGTCAAGCACGTCTTTCATTTTGAAATCCCCCTTTAAAAGCTTGTCCTCAGTGGGCATCAACAGTGTTGAATAGCAAAGCAGGAGCAGGGGGTTGATTGGGCTGGTTGCACTTGAAGATTGAGTTTCACATTTGAGTGCTTTGAGGTGGAGGGAGGGGGGGTTTAGGAGTTGGGGTTGGTTGAGGGGGTGGGGTAGGAGTGGAGGAGTAGTCTGGTGACCTGACACACTCAACAGAAGTCACGACATTATATGAAAAACAGGTCTGCTCCCGAGTCCCGAGTCTTCGGCGAGGACTGGAGGTAGCCAAGCAAAGCATCGGGTGCGTGTTTTCATTCTTTCGGGAGGCTGGGATGGAAATGGCCAATAAGCTTTTTCTGGATGGAAGGAGGGGAGCGGGGGGGGGGGGGGGGGGGGGGGCACTGTATTGAGCTCACAAACCTAATTGGCGCAGAGTGGGCAAACACAAGCGGGCCGCCAGGTGAATGTGGGGTGCCCCAGACAGACGCGGGTGAGGAGTTGAGAGGAGACCCAGAGACCCGAAGGTGACCCATTTGCACCCGCTCGACTCTGCCACCGCAGACCAGAGAGAAGGGAAACACCTTTAAGATAAACACCTACATTTTCCCTTTTTTAAAAAAAAAAAAAAAAAACGTTTTGTTTCTTTTCCTCATTTTCACTCTGCCGAGTGACCAGTATATCCATTTCACAACAAAATGAAATCCTGTGAGTGTGCAGAAGCTCTGGGGGTCTATTGGTGTGAAGTGGAATTTGTGTGGGAAAATAAACGTGTTTTGGGGGGCAGCGGGGGAGTGGGAGGATTACTGGGGGGACTAGGTGCGTGTGTGTGTGTGTGTGTGTGGGGTGGGGGGGGGGGGGTTGCTGCCAGACGGCCGAGCTCTTGACACAGGTTACTCTTGGCTACCGCTGCCGCCGCCCCCAAGGCCCTGGAGGCCTCCGCGTGCCTCTCCGACATGGCCGGATTCTTGCGAGCCTCACATTCGCACATGTCAATCCGGCCTTTTCCAAATAAACAGCGCTCCCCGGCATGTCATACTCCGTATATTTGTA
Source organism: Sardina pilchardus (assembly GCF_963854185.1). Lineage (NCBI taxonomy): Eukaryota > Metazoa > Chordata > Actinopteri > Clupeiformes > Clupeidae > Sardina > Sardina pilchardus. Next base: position 20,755,950 of record NC_085015.1, read on the forward strand.
GTTTGTCAGTGGAATTAGTCGCCGTTGAGTGGAGGATTTGCTGAGGAGCCCGAAAATTTGCCGGGGCTCCCGTTGGCAGAGCGAGGGGCTCGGATGTGGAAGGTTCCAGAAGAATTGTCAGTTTGAGCGGTGAAGCAGTGATGCGCACGGCGAGAGTGTTTTTACTTCTCTTGACATTGACATGGTGTAGGTGAAAAGAGATCCTTAATCCAAACAGTCTCCTCCGTCCGAACGACGTGAAAAAGCAGAACGTCGCTGTGAGACCTTGACAAATTGATGTCCAATTATTCAGAACATAACTAGAGATGGGTTTTGATTTTTACCACAGGGGCTGTGTGTGTGTGTGTGTGTGTGTGTGTGTGTGTGTGTGTGGTTCAAGGTATGGCATCGTTTAAAGTGATTTTCTCTGTCTTTTTCATTCACTAAAGAGACAAGGCCTGAAATGTAATCTGTCCTTGACGTTGATATGCACCTGGTTCCGAAGTCTACAGCTGGGTGTCAATGGAACACACTGAACCCCCCCACCCCCCCTCATAAAAATAGCTGACTCAGCATTCCACAATAGAATGCTCATATTCATCGGCTCCCTCGACCCCCCTCACACCCCCCCCCCCCCCCCCCCCCCCCCCCCACCCCCCCCGGTCACCAGATCGGACCCCCGAAAATCACGCGTGTTTTCAATCACAACACCGGAGCTCCCGACCGATCCCGGGCCGCGCTCCCCCCGCCCGCCCCGTCTCTCCCTCTCGCCCAAGGCCACGCCAGCGGCCATGCTGGGCCGCTCACACAATGGAGGGATTCAGCCGTGTTTACGTTCTCGCTGTGCGCGCCCGAGATTTTCAGGGGGCCACCTTCACCTTCAAGAAAAAAAAAAGCGAAAATAACTAAACCTCCTCTCGGATCCCTCTCAACCTCTCACTCTCCTCGTCACAAACGCAGCCAGAGTCGGGACCATCTGTGTGTAGGTGCTGAAGCCTCGGTGTAGTGGGTTCAAGGTTGGTTTGGGTTGGGGGGTTGGGGGGGGGGATATCATGCTGTTGTCTGATTGTTGTTCTAAGTCAGTGCTCCCAGAATCATCTTGGTCTTAGGGAGATCTCACATACTGTACCTCTTCCAGTTCTCGGCAAGCGTTTGTTAAACGTTCAGTTTCAGGTTCTGGGAAGGATGTGGTTGTTCCGAGCGTTCAGACAGGTTGAAAGAAGTCCCAGTGTTCAGTGGTCAGTGTGCTGGCCTGGCCAGGCATGGGCTAATACACACTGCACACTAAGCGCTTCCCCATTAATCTAAAAACGGTGTGGATCATTTGCATCTCAACAGTCTCTGAACCCGAAGCATTGTCAGTCCTGGACATTGTATGCCCAAAGCCAGAACTCCATAATAGAGGTGTATTTATAAAATGCAGTATGTAAAGCTAAAAACTACTACAGCTGAAGATTTATCGAAGCGGTTATCCGCTGCTGAATGTACCCATCTAAGATAGAACTGAATTATAATCAACCTGTCAGCAGTGGTGACTTTTTGAGTTTGTTATGAAAGAATCGACGGCTTAAATTAGTTTTTCTTAGCAGAATGTGACACTCAAAAGGGCCTTGTGTGTGTGTGTGTGTGTGTGTGTGTGTGTGTGTGTGTGTGTGTGTGTGTGTGTGTGTGTGTGTGTGTGTGTGTGTGTGTGTGTGTGTGTGTGTGTGTGTGTGTGTGTGTGTGTGTGTGTGTGTGTGTGTGTGTGTGTGTGTGTGTGTGTGTGTGTGTTTGTTTGTTAATTCTGTCTCTCTCTCTCTGTCCCTCTGTCTCTCTCACTCTCTCGCTCTCTCTTGCTCTTTCCAACTGTGTGCGTGCGTGCATGCGTACATGCGTGCGCGCCATCCAGCCAGCCAGCCAATGAAACAGTATTCTCTGCTTTTCTCTACCTTCTCTGCGCTACTGTTTGTGTAAGTGAAACAGCACTACTTAGTCTTTCTCTATCTCGGGACTCTCTATTGTGTGCACCCAGTCAGTGTTGCTGAGGAAAGGGTTCTGCCAGCGTGGCTTTGGAGACTCACCCAAGCAATAGAGCATCTGAAGGGTCCAAGGGGAAAGTACAACACTGTGGTTTGCATGGTCAGGTCGTCATAAACACCATTCATCATGCATGAAAATGTTAGGGATAGCGTGTAATGTTTGGACCTTTTGGGAAGAATGTTGGAGCTGGATTCGACTTCAACAACGGACTCGTTTTCACAAGACCGAGGCTTAAAACAGTGGTTTTGGGTTTTATTTGTTTTACAGGTAAATACAGCCTGCACTGGCAGAAAGGCCAACATTGTCTCTGATTCCCGTCATTATTCAGTCTAATTCCAGTGAATTCGTATAATTCAAATGGCTGTGAAACTCAATCGTTTTCATATTCACCTTGCGTTAATTCTCTGCTGAAATTACTTTCAGGGTTTTTTTGTCCACCTGGAATAAAGGCTGGAATTGCGAAACAAAATCCTTTTGTGTATATGGTCGTAAAAGCGCTCACGAACTGAGTCGTGTGGCATTCTTTTCCTTGCAGATCTGGCTAATCTCTCGACGTTTTGGCCGATATTAAAAACAAAAACGTTTCACATGTGTTATGGATTTCGGACATGCAAAAACAAATATCACACGTCCGATAGGATCGTCCAGAACATTTGGTATGGTCCGGGTCGTAAAAAGTCTCCCTCAATCTCTTGTGTGTCACTTATCCACGTGTGCTAATGGAAAATAGGTCTCCAGGATGTTTCCTGTGGGTTTCATCAGATCCCCCCCTCCCCCCCCCCCCCCCCAACCCCCCGACACCCACGCCCACGCCTGGACTCGCCTCAAGGCCTTGTTGAGGTGAAGTGGTCACAGAAGATGAGGACTTCAGGGAGTGAAAGAGAGGGAGAGAGAGAGAGAGAGTTAGCATGCAGAGAAGGAGCACCATGTGTTTTCCGATCGCTGTTCGATGAAACCTAATCTGTCTCCAGTGACAACAAGATCATATGGAAGCACTTTGTCCGGGACTGCAGCATCAGATCTAGCCCCGTCCTTACCCCGCTAGATTTGTGTGTGTGTGTGCGTGTGTGTGTGCGTGTGTGTGTGTGTGTGTGTGTTGTGTGTGTGTGTGTGTGTGTGTGTGTGTGTGTGTGTGTGTGTGTGTGTGTGTTTGTGTGTGCGTGCGTGAATGTGTGTTTGTGTGTGTGTGTGTGTGTGTGTGTGTGTGTGTGTGTGTGTGTGTGTGTGTGTGTGTGTGTGTGTGTGTGTGTGTGTGTGTGTGTGTGTGTGTGTGTGTGTGTGTGTGTGTGTGTGTGTGTGTGTGTGTGTGTGTGTGTGTGTGTGTGTGTTTGTGTGTGTGTGTGCATGTGTTGGGAAGGGGGCAGGGATAACTTGACTGCCTCTCTCATCCACATCCTTCACTCTCCATTCAGAGTCTGACTGTGTTTTGAGTTGCGTTGGTACATCCGAGTTCTTTTTCAACCGAAGCTGTGGCTTTTTCCAAAACAATCGGCAGGGTTTTTCCCAAGGCCTGGGAGGGAAATGAAGGGTGTGTGAATCTTAAAAACTGGTGCAGCTTTATTTCATTTATTTAACTCTCTTTTTTGCATCATGAAATCTCCCACTGAGTCTAAGAGCGATTGGGGAAAAGCGAAAAAGGCCAGCGTTTGGCCTCGCGCTGGACTGGAGTATCCCGCAAGTGCCCCTGTCCACCCAGCGGAAATGAGCGGGTGCTGGATCACTCTCCGAAAATGTAGGAGGAGGGTAGGAGACGTTGAGAAAAAAAAAAAAAAAAAAAAGTCTGAAAACAAAAACATTCGTCGTCTGCGTTTAAAAATAGTTGCGGCCGATGGCTGGAATGCACCGTTTCGTGAATCACTCCGGGATTGAGACGTTGCTGAGATCATAGGTTCTTCAGAATGGCTAATGGTGCCTCATCAAGGACCTGGAGTGGGCGGTGGGTGGTGGGGGCGGTGAAGCGGTGGGCGGCGGTGGTAGTCACCGACTGGTGTGGGAAGTTAAGATGCCATTGTTGCCTTGGCATCTCACACACATTTGTGTGGGTGTTTCCCTTCATCAGGCATCTGTCTCTAATCAGAGGGCAAACAGTGAATGTCTCCCCAGAGTAGCAGAAATAGTTTTGTCATGCTATACATAGCCTAGCACTGCCGCAAACAAAACTAATGGACTCTTCAAGCACTCTTGCATATGTATCTCATAATCCAGTCTGAGAAAAAAAAGACACCCATGTGTAAATTCTCAGAAAGAGTCCTTTTTCACTTTGCTTATTGTCTTTTGGTGGTGCAAATGTGGAAGGCTGATTAAAATCGTTTGTGTCTTTATATCATTAGTGGTCGTTAACAAAGATGAGTAAGGCTAACAAAGGATGTGGAACGCCAAGCATAATTTCAAAGATGATTAATTTATCCCAAGTAATATTCCATGGAGGTTCCATTTAGATGAGAGTAATATTCCAAGGGCTACAATGTGAACCAGATTAATATTCCATGGTTCCGTTTAGATCAGAGTAATTTTCCACTGGCTGCTATTGGAATGCCAACAGGTCTGTTTTTATATACCAAGACCCTCGGTGGAGTTGCAGCTTTTTTCTTAATCCTTAAACTATTAAAACCTTCCTGTGTTAACCAGCACTAAAGCCTGCTACCCTTTAAGGCATTTCTGTCATTATTCAAGGTGGATTATGGAACACTGGTGGGGCCTTACCCACAAACACACACGCACACACACACACACACACACAGGCACACACACAGGCACGTGCATGTACTCACATACATACTGTATGTACATGAAAAGACACACTCACACATTTACACATCACATACACACAAGCACATGTATACACACTCATAGATTTTCTCACACACGCACGCACGCATTCAGCACCCACACATGCACACACACTGTTACACCCACAACTGGGGTGTCACACACACACACACATACAAAAGCCCCAAACGCCAACCAGATATTTGGAAGTGTGATCCTTTCACATCCTCACTGAGTGAAAACACTGGCATTGGCTCCGGTGACTTCAGTCGAGTTTTCCAACTGCGGCCTCTCAGCTCTGCTTTACATGCGCAGACAGCTGGGCACACAGTGGTCACCCAGATCCGTCCGAAGCCAAGGCGTTTAGTCAAGGTCAAAAACAACCGATTCTGTGTTCCCACAGGGAGCGTATTGCTTTCCTCAGACACTACTGCTCGGAAGTGGACCCTGCCAAGGCATTTAAGCCGGCCGTCAAGGCACCAAGAGCGACCCAACTCTGTTATTTGTCTGAAGTGACAGTTCTCCTCTGTGCTGTGCCCCGTCATGTGACTTCTTGGTCACTTTTTAAAACAAACATCGCCCGACCGCTCGTGTTTTTAGTTTGCGCTCCACGTGCGTTCGGCGCTCGGGCGAAAAACACGTCCCCTCGCTGCCAACGATGTCGCAGCAGCAGTCGTACGGAACCCTTCAAAGGGTCGCAGCTGAGTCAACAAGCATCCGTCCACAGCCCATAACACCCCATTGGCCCACACGCACACACACTCACAGACACACACACACACACACACACACACACACACACACACATACACACACACACACACACATACACATACACATACACACACACATGCACATGCACATGCACACACACACACACACACACACACACACACACACAGACACACACACACACACACACACACACACACTTCACCTCCACCCAGAGCTTTTGTATCAACAGCGGAGTTGTGTTTGCGAGTGCAGGACTGAGACCCAGGTGGTGGAGCCGACCAGCCAGACTCCCTCGACTCCCCAGTCCCAGCGAGTGCCAGCCAGCAGCGTCAGCAGCAGCAGCAGCAGCAGCTGAGAGCAGAGAGCAGAGCAGAGCAGGCACGCAGTGGTGGAGGTGGGGCAGGAAACAGGTGCCAAACCCTGCCAGACTCCCCATCCTCCTCCTCCTCCTCCTCCTCCTCCTCCTCCTCCTCGCCGGACTCTCCCTCTCCCCATAGGATGGCGTGGAGCGGATCGGAGCGGGCGCGGAGCTGGTGCGGGTGCGGGCCAACGCGGCACGGCACGGGCTCAAACATGCGCCGGGTTCAATAACAACTGGACGATTACATAAAGCAGGGTCAGCGCTCAGCGCGCTCTCGGTCAGCTGATGGGCCCCAAAGGCCGAGCGAAGCTGTCCAGATGTTTTCGGAGCGTGGAACGCAATTAATCACGAAACGCACCGATGTCGAAGTAATTGTTTTTTGGGTCTCAAATCTTTTGTCAAATCATACTCAACCTTGGGCGCACAAGACGTGCTTTTTTTGGTTGTTCTTCGGTATGCCTTTTTTTCGTATTCCCAAAGTCCATTCAACAAGCTTGTTGTTCACAACTTTGAAATCTCCACGGATAAGATCAGTGGTTTCTGAGCGCGTCCAAGAATGACAATCTCTGCAGTTGTATGAAGTAGCTGGCGCTGGTGCTTTTTCAAAACGAGTGTCTTGCCTAATTAAGAAAAACACAAGAGCCCGTTTTTACGGTGTCGTGTGACATCATTAAGACATGTCGGGCATGCGCTACCTGGAGGGGATATGTGCGCTCTGTTTGCGTATGTCACTCACGTCGGCACACCTGGGCCAAAATCAGCAGTAGCTTTCGGGATAAAGCGAACGTTCACACGGAATCATCTTCTGGAGCGGGAGGCGGTCCAGAAACATCAACGAGACACCGAGTTGCGCCCGCGCGGGATCCTCGTGGACGTGGAACGCGCGCCGCCTCGCTCCGTGGCCGTGGAGAAGTCGGCTTTTGTGGGCGACGCGCTCGTTTGTCAGAGAGGCGCTCGTGAATGGCGCAGGGGAAGCCGGGCATTCATCAGAAAGCCACGCCACTGAAGCCCTCTGGGTTACAGCCCAGCGAAAGTCACAGCCTCCAAACATGATGTCAGTCGCTGTGTGATTTTGTAATTGTGTGTGTGTGTGTGTGTGTGTGTGTGTGTGCGTGTTTGGTTTTGTTCTCTGCATGTGTGAAACTGTTAGAAGGAGATTACTTTGGAGTGGAGTCGTCCGGTGAGGCTGATATACGATCAGTCAAGATCAGAAACGAATCAAGTCCTGATCAGGAAATGACCTGGATAAACACAGGAAATGATCTCGTCATCAAGAAGTGTCCTGGCACGATACAGGGTGCTTGAGCAGGACACCGCCATCTCTGTCCAGCTTTAAATATGTGAAGATAGAGAGAAGAGGTTCACTAAGCTCACCACCTTGAAAACTTATGGGTGATATGGAACTATATATATATATATATAGTTCCCTATATATCACCCATAAGTTTATATATATAGCTTTCTGCAGATCAACATTTTTCCAATCGGTTTGGACTCCGTGTGTAGTTAGGCATTGCATGCTTTCCCAGCATTAGGCTCTCAGCTGTGTAGGCGTGCCTCCTCATTATAGTCTTGAACGTTAGATTAATTGGGTGCCTCTGGTCAATGTATGTGTCGGACGTGTGTGTGTGTGTGTGTGTTTGTGTGTGTGTGTGTGTCTCCACTGTGATGACACATTGTGTTTCTTTGGCCACCTCCTGGCTGCAGCAGTGTACAGTAATTGCTGTTGGGATCCTTTGTGACGCGCACTCTGACACTGAGAGGCAGAGAGAAAGAGGGGGCAAAATGGAGGAGTTCTACCCCCTCATTTTTCTTCTACCCTTATGAATCCCTCATTTCCCCGTTGGAACGATGCGGTGTTTTTTTGCTCATAAATGTTTCGGTTTGTTTTAATTGGAAATGGTTCCACTCTTGCAGCTGGACCTGCGACAGGCTGCTATACAGTAGATTAGTGGTACAAAAACGCTCGGGAAAATTCCTGTCCATGAGATTTTTTTTTTCCAAAAAAAGGAGGGCGTTGAGACAAAAAGAGCAAACAAAAAAAAATGACTGGATAGAACTCAGTCAGGCGACGGGAATTCCAAAACCTGCCCACATAATGTTTTAAACATTTTGTCAGAGGAAATGACTTAATGTGTAACATCTCATGAAACACGGTGTGTGTGTGTGTGTGTGTGTGTGTGTGTGTGTGTGTGTGTGTGTGTGTGTGTGTGTGTGTGTGTGTGTGTGTGTGTGTGTGTGTGTGTGTGTGTGTGTGTGTGTGTGTGTGTGTGTGTATGAGCGCGTGTGCGTGGGATTTTATTTCCTTAATATACTTCTTTATGAACAACACAGCAGTTAGGTGGCTTGAATTACATAGACTTTGCGCCATTGCTCCAAAGTTACGTCGAATTTACGACATTGTTCCAAAGTGTTTGCCCTCTGTAAGGCCCAAATAAAATCTCCTTGAATGTGGCTTTGTTTTGTCCCGTGATATATACTGTATATATTGCCATGTTTTGGATTCTTTTCCTAAACCCTGTCCACCCTTGTCTAAATGTACAAAAACCTAAATCTCTCAAGGAATGCTGAAACTCTTTGTGTTGGCTTTGCAACTGGTTTATGCGTAATTATGATGTTTATTATTAATCAGCCTTAAAGTCTCTTTCTTAACCTTTTCTTTATTTTACTGCGAGAGCGGAATGCTTCAAACGACGCCAGCATGTCTCCCTCATTAGCAGAGCGTGGTGGTTGGCCGTGCGTTAGTACACAACGTGTCAGGAGCGTACTCAGGCCTCTTGTGTTAAGGGTGCCCTGTGGATCTGTCTGAAGTGCGCTGCTCTGTTGTGTTTACCGCAGGTAATGGACGAGACCAAGACTCAGATCGCCTGGCCCTCCAAACTGAAGATTGGTGCCAAGTCCAAGAAGGGTGAGTGGAGCATCTGCTCCTTCCATTCATCATTCTCTCTCTCTCTCTCTTTCTCTCTCACTCTCTCTTTCTCTCACTCTCTCTTTCTCTCTCTCTCTCTCTGTCTCTTTCTCTTTCTCTCTTTCTCGCTCTCTTATTATTTCCCCCTCTTTGCCCCCCTTATGCCAAATTCATGGAGGCTGTACACTCAATCCTCTACAAACACACACACACACACACACACTCTCTCTCTGTGTCTCTGTCACTCTCTCTCACACACACACACACACACACACTCAGACACACACATCTGCATTCACCTGTATACAATATATACACGTACACACATTATTATATGTACATAGTATGACGGTATCACTTGTTATGTCCTCTCATACATCCCCACCTCCCCACACATATGTGCGCGCACACACACACACACACACACACACACACACAGCCATCATATGTTCCCCACTCACTCCCCAGTAAGCTCCCCCCTCAGGTCAAACATTTCGGAGACTGTTCACAGATCAGCTTTCAGGAAAAGTTGGGATCAAAGCCCGATCACAGCCCCGGCTTCACCCGCTTCACATCTCTGCCTGACCTCAGGTCAGCCGAGAGGTCAAAGGTCAATCCGATCCCCTGCTCGGCATCGTTTGTGTTGGCGGGCGGCCAAGGAGCATTGCCTAGTCGGGGAGGAATGTTACGTAATGTGGCTGTGTGTGTAGTTATCCAGTGACTGAGCACAGCAAACATCTGAGCTAATTGGGGGGGAGAGTTGGAAAACAAGTGGGTACAACTCACTACAGTCGGGACACACACACACACACACACACACATACAGTATATAGTACATGCACACATGGGTGCCTAGGTCTGAGATCACGCGCGCACACACACACACACACACACACACACACACACATACACATACACACACACACATACACACACACACACACACACACACACACACACACACACACACATAAACACACACATACACAAGGATGCCAGGACAGAGATGCTTTCTCTTGCTGTGTATTTCTTGTCTAACAGTTTATAGAGATCACTTTTAAATGACCTGTCATCATTGCTTACACATACACACAGTTGAACACACAACACAAATGTGTTATCTGTGGTCCCATACACATACATTATACTAACTGATTGCACGCACACACACACACACACACACACACACACACACACACATACAGACACTCTGGAAGTTTATTGTGTATTAATGTTTAACATTGATAACTTCTGATCAAATATCCATGCACAAATGCGTGCAAACACACCTACACGTGCAAACACATCACACCACACCACACCACACACATACATTCCACTACTGTTTATCACTGCACTCAGATGCTGACATCTGCTCAGGGTATACACACACACACACACACAGAGAGGAAGCACAGGACTGCAAGTTGTAGTAGTTAACACGACTGACCTCTCTCTTTCTCTCTCACTCTCTCTCACACACACACACACACACACACATCCCTCCCCACAGAACTGGTGTCTGCTTAATGTCTGGACACACATGGACATGCTGCTTGTGTGGAAAACAGTGTGTGCCTGCTAGCTAAACAAAAACACACACACGCACACACACACACACGTGCACCCACACACACATGCACCCACACACACGCGCGCACCCACACACACAGAAACATGAATGCACATGCTCAAATGTCCATTTTAATCAGATGGACAACATCAAAACATCTTTCATCAGTTCGTTCCCACACAATACTGCTTGGTTTTAAGCCTGGGCTTCTGCTGTAGTCTCAACCTGTTGCTATGCATGAGCCGACTTCACTGTAGGCTCTCTTAACTCAAAATGTAATTAAAATTCTCATAAAAAAACCTCCCTAAAATTTCGCAGAGTGCGTTTCATAAGGAGTGACTCACGCAGTTTGAGTATGACGTCACATAAACAGTTGGAACATTTCAGTGAAAACATCATTCCCTCCTAAAATGTTAAGATGAAGATGATCGTCGCTGATCAGATTACGAGACTACCCTTCAGACCGCTCTCAGTAAGGTCCACAGACCTGTACTAGACCTCTAATGGGATTAGGAGCGGGCTCTTAGTCAAAGTGTTGAAAATCGTGTTGTGGAATTATGACTCAACATTGTTTTTGTTGTCATGGCTTCTAAACTGCTTGCGTGTGGATTTGCACGGCATGGCAATACCATGGCAACGCGTCCAACAGCATGGCTTAGATCCTTTTCCTTTTTCTCAGTCACAACCTTGAATTGCATTCGTTTAAGTACACCTGTATTTGTATAGAATTGGTTTCAATGCTTTTCTAAGGCAACCAGTGCAGGATGCTGTTGGTGTGTTTGTGTGGGCTTTGTCCTCTTCTATCTCTGCGTGCTACGCTCTCATGCGTCAATGTCAATTCTATATTTCGAATAAAAAACAGGATTATTACATAAGATGATGTTATCGTAGTATTACATAAAGCACGTATTAACACTTATTATTAGGTCCATAATAATAGTCCATAAGAACACATTATTGTCCTGATTGCATTAGTGTGAGCACATGTTGTGCTGATGACATGATAGTGTTCCTGGTGGTGGAGGGCTCCTCTGTAGAGATGCTGTGGGGTTGCTTTTAGAACTGTGTCTGGGACCGTCCTCCTCAGTGCTGGGAGGGTTCGATAAGATCAGCCCCCCCTCTCCTCTCGTCCCCTCCTCTAACCTCCTCACCTCTCCTTTCCTCTCCTCTCCTCTCCTCTCCTCTCCTCTCCTCTCCTCTCCTCTTCTCTCCTCCCCTCTCCTCCTCCCCTGCTGCCGTCACTAGGCTGATGCTGAGCAGATAGACTCACAGGCTCCTCACTGTCTCATAAGCCCCAAGCATCTGGGACCGGACCAACACCCACTGTGTGTGTGTGTGTGTGGGTGTGGGTGTGTGTTTGTGTGTGTGCGCGCATGTGCGTGTGCGTTTGCCTGTGTGTGTGTGTGTGTGTGTGTGTGTGTGTGCACGTGTACGCATACACACACACACACACACACACACACTCAAACTGCATACACACACATTCCATACACACTCATACTAATTCACACATACAAAGCAAACACACCACAAGCCCACAAACACACACACCCAAACCACACACACGCAAATAAATATTCTTGCATACTGCCTTCTAGTACGCATACACACGCGCACACACACACACACACACACACTGCTCCTCTTAATTGGTCTGGAGCCATCAGTGACAAAAACAAGTGTACAACTCCAACAAAACATACTTTCAACACAATAAAACACGCTTTAAACAGTTTTAACATTTGTCTGTGTGCACACGTACACACACACACACACACACACACACACACAAACCCACAAACCGCAAATAATGGATCGGTACATGGCAGCGGATATGTTAATAAATAACAGATAGATGTTTTCGTGTTTGTCCACTTGCCCGGGACACTGTCCAGCAATCTCAGTGTGGTTCAGAAGGGATGCATTCCTCTAGCCAGCAATCATAAGAAGGTGTTGACTTATCGGGAGGTTATCGGGTTCAGATACAGAGATAAGCAGCTGCTCGGTCACCGGGAGAATATGGTGTTTATGGTTATAACGAGATGGAAGTGTTGTCAAGACAACTCGGTGTGAGTTTTCAAGATAGTCCAGTTCAGCTGTGATGTAGATATGATGTTAATCATGATTAGAAGATGCTGGTGTTGATGTCAAGAGACTCCCTGTTGTTGTGAGGAGGTTACTGAGTAGCTGTGATGTGAATGTGGTGTTTATTGTTAATAGGCAAGGCAAGGCAAGGCCATTTAATTTCTATAGCGCATTTCTTACCAAGGCAGTTCAATGTGCTTCACATCATCAGTTAGAACAAGTGAAAAGATGGCGCTTTACAGCGTGTTAAACATTGAAAGAGAGCCCATGAGTAACAGGGGCAAGGAAAAACTCCCTAGAATTGGAGATACAAATAGGAAGAAACCTCAGACAGATCCACGACTCAAGGGCCAACCCATCTGCCTAGGGTCAGTTACAGTACAGTAGGTCGTTTGTAGTATCAGAAGGTTCAAATAGTCCAGTGTAGGGACTAAATTTTCCATAGGGATTAGTAATTTCTGGAAAGAAATGGGTCACAAGGATGCGTGGGCCAGGGACCACAGCAGGCGATGGTAGGGCCGTCATAGGGATGGGACTTCAGGTGTGATGAGGGCCAGGCACGACGGCTGATGACTGGTAATGGTTTACCTCACAGGTGAGGTATAGGGGGAAAAGGAAGAGAAATAAAGTGGGTTAGTATTACTATAAGTCATGATGGTTAGTTTTGGGAATGAAAACAAAGAAATAGTTGATTGTGCGGTTGTCAAGAGGTTTCACTGTGGTTGTTAAGTTGTTGCAGTGTTGTTATCAACTGACTTCACTGCAGTAAAAAAAAGTGGTGTCAGTGCTGTTTTGAGAAGAGAGTGGTCTTTATCGCTATCAGCAGATGGCGGGGCTGTCATTAACCGGTTTATGTTTAGTTGTTAATGGGTTTCATTGTGGTTGTGAAGAAGTGTGGTGTGGTCATTAGAAGGCTATGTTACCGAATGGTTATAGAATGGTTTCACTGACTGAAGTAGTTGCAGTATGGCATGGTTGCAGCACAATTGTTAAGAGAGTGCACTGTTGTTATCAAGAAATAGCAGCAGGATTATAAAATGGTTTATCTGTAGTAAAATATTTTCTGCAGTGCCATTATGATGAGAATATAGTATTTATCATTAATGGCCGTGTTGCTCGAAGTAGATTTGTGCTGTGATGGTTAGCATGGTGGTAGTGTGGTGGTAGTGCGGTTGGAGTGGAGATCAAGTGGTTGCCGTAGGGTTATCAAGATGTTCCATTGTGGTTATCTGGAGGTTTCACTGTAATAATAATGAACTTCCATCAGTGTGTGACTGGTTCCTTTTGTGACTTTTTGGTCCGATTGTGGTGTTGTGGTCAGGAGGGAAGGTACTGTGTTGGTCCATCACTGTGTGACTGTGTGGTGTGACTGTAGCTCTCTGGTATGAGGTGTTTTGGTTGACCCATCTCTATTAATGTGGTGAGCTTGCGGTTCCATGGGACCATTAGTAGGTGCTTTGGAAGAGGAGTGTGTGACGTGTGTGTGGTTTACTTGTGGTTGGGATATATGGTATGCAGAGGAGCTGCTTTCTTAGGTTAGTGTGTGACTGTGGTTCGGTGACATGAAGAAGAGGAGAAGAAGAGGAGTTCTGGAAGATCTGGAGACTGT
>NC_085015.1:20774987-20782487 GCF_963854185.1 Sardina pilchardus
AAGTGATAGATTGGTCCACAGATTGGAAGGATGCACTGTATTTGTGTGTGTGTGTGTGTGTGTGTGTGTGTGTGTGTGTGTGTAGTTGTACTAGCCAGGCTTCTAAATGGCTACTTTTCAGCTCAATTGATCTCACTCGGCTGGAGATTCCCAAGGGTCAGTGGCTGGCAGAGCTGACAGTGGGAGGGTGTGTGTGTGTGTGTGTGTGTGTGTGTGTGTGTGTGTGTGTGCAAGCACGTGTAAGTGTGTGTGTGTGTGTGTGTGTGTGTGTGTGTGTGTGTACTGTGTAGGTCCATTAACTGTTCTCTTCACTGAGACGTTTGTTTTCCATCCGTGTCCAGTATCCATCAGCACCCGCTCAAACTCACACACACACACACACACTCACACACACACACACACACACACACACACACACACACACACACACACACACACACACACTTACACGCATAGCCAGAGGTCCCCCAGTGGGATCAGCCACATACCTAAGGCTGGCTGGGGGAGGGGTGGAGGGGAGCTGACACAGCTGTGGGGAACAGGACCTGTGGCTCTGTGCAACACACACACACACACACACACACACACACACACACACACTCACACATACACGCCGCATATGGAGCATCCACTCTTTCAGTACATCACTACATCAGGGGTCCCCGACCTTTGGTCCTCCGAGAACTGCTTTGACCAAACGAACATGGCCCAGAGTCACTAATGTTTTATAGTCGCATGTATTCACATTCACGCTGATCTCCACCCAAAACAGCTGAGTAGACGTCATCTGAGTTTTAAGACTCATTTATGAGCTGCCCGTTGGAGACAGGCAGCATTGCATACTGCATTACATAGTGCACAACTGTGTGGTGGTGATATGCTAGTGCACTTAGTGGTGACTTACAGTAATGAACGCTCTGAACACAGGGCTAGAATAGAATCATAGAGGATGCAGGTTAGAATCACAGCTGCACCTACCTAGGTTCAGTTCACACTTAGCCAATACTGATCATGATCATTGCTATGGATTCTGTTCATGTCATTTATAGTGAAGGAAATTCGGAGCATATGATTGTAACTTTTCCTATTTCCAGCTTTGCTGGGTTACCTGATGTCTGTTCTAGCTATGGGTACCATTTATGCTTACAGTATTAAAGCATCATATGTCCCAATGTGTTTTCAGTGGCTATGGAATTAATCAATATCAATTCAAACATGTCACCCAGGCTTGTGTTAACTTATGCACTGGTCTTATTAGTTGGTGAAATGTTGGTGAAATGTTGAAATTTGTATTGTCTCGCCTCATGTTTACAGCAGCAGTGCTTCTGCCACTGTCAGATGATTCCAGAGCATGGGTTTGTGGATTCTGTTCTTGGTTATGGCTAGATAAGACTGAAGTTGGGTGGATGTGGACATACTCAAGGTTTATGGCTGTGGTCATGCTAACAGTTGCAATTATGGTTTGGTTTTAGGGTTAGGATTAGATACCAGGATTAGTGGTTAGCGTTATCATTCTGCTCAGAAGGACAGAATACGATATCAATGTCTAAAAGGGAATCAAGGGTTTTGTCTTCAGAATTCTGGCAGAACTGTGTTAGCAGCTCTTTGGTGTGCAATCACTCTGTATACTCCAGACAGGACAGTTTTAGGGTTACTTGACAATTTAGAAGTTTGTTCATATCTGTAGGTTGATAATAAATAGCATTTAAATCCATGCTTTCAGTTAGGTGTAGTGGCAAGGAGCTGCACTCTGAGTATAAGGGTGATGTTATGGATGCTATTGATCCAAAGAAAACACTTCAGGAAACTGTACTGTCAACTTTAGGAAACTGTACCGTCAACTGTACCGTCAAGACGACATCACACTTTGGATCAGTGTCAGAGTCAGGGTCATGTTGTCATCTCACTTCAATTCAATTCACTTCAATTCAGTTCACTTCACTTGTGAGTCACACTGTCAATTCAATTGGTTTGAGTTCAATTCAATTGTGGGTCAGATGGCGTGGAGGACTACACTAGCTGAGGGTCGAGTCCATGTCATCGCGAGCTCCTGTGCCGGGCCGGGGGGAGCGCTGCGGGCTGTTGTTGCCGAGGCCGCTGCAGTTGTGAAGACCACAGTGAGGAACCGCACCGCCGCCTCCCGGTCGGGCCCCCGGGGACAGGATCAGGAGTTGGGTTCGGAGGCTGGCTCAAAGATCACCCGCAGCGGCAGGAAGGAGGAAGTCGCGGTCAGAGGAGAACGGAAAGATTAGGACTATCTCTGTAATCTCTCTCTCTCTCTCTCTCTCTCTCTCTCTCTCTCTCTCTCTCTCTCTCCGCTCAGAACACTGTATTGGAGCTTAACACACTGTGTTGGAGAACAGGCCACTGCTGTGTTGGCGCATTTGCATGGGAATGCCCTGCGTGCCTGTTGGTTATGAGTTTGATTTTTTCGTGTGTTATGGAGTTCCTCTTGACGCCGCTACACAAACAGAGCTAACCTTTAGTGCACTCGCAGCAGACCACAGACAGCGTTTGCGTTACACACCCGTCAGAGATGGAGCGAGAGAGAGAAGGTTCTGGAAGGAATGAAAGAGCGGTGGTCTGTCTTTCTTTCAGGGAACGATCCGGAATGCGATCGGGACCAGGGGCCTTGATCGGAGTGATTTCTCCCCACAATAGCCCCCATTTAATCAGCCTTAATCAACATTCGGCCGGATCTTGCGGCGGAAAAATCTCGGAATCGAACAGCAATTTAGCGTGGCTTCCCTCTCTCCTCTCCGCTGCTCTTTCTCTCTCTCTCTCTGTGTTTCTCTCTCTCTCTCCCTCCCTCTCTGGCTGCTCGAACCCCATCATCACACATTCCTGCAGAGTCCGCAGGCCGGAGCCCAAGTTCAGGCACGAACCCTGGAGACGATGGAACATTCACACATAACCACACACACACACACACACACACACACACACACACTAACACACACACAGTAACACACACACTTACACATACAGACGTATATACAATCATTAAAGCCACCATGACCTAGTTCTGTGTTTGGCAAGGTGACCAAGCTCACTCACTCAACCCCCTAAGCCCCCCCACCCATGACTTTATGGATGAAACAGTGGAAGAGCTCCATGAGTCCTACTGCACGTCTGCGGCATTCGCACACTTCTGCAACACTGTATCATTCATCAGATGCACTTTGCGTTAAAAAAGGAGTATTTGGCAAATGTAATGTAATGGTTGACTTCAAGGAGAAGGACTGTGTGGTCCTCCGTAGTCATGCTGATGTTGAACATTCTACCGAATATCGGTGGCGTGTGGAGAAGCAGAGATCATGGAGTCCAAATCTGCCTATGAATGCATTCGTTGCTTTAATGTAATGTAACTCAGCCATGGAAGGCTTAAAGGCCTTTGCTCAGTTGTCAGAGTGCAGTGATTCATGTTCTTTGGGAGTCTGATGATATCCCGATAATATCCTTGAATATGCTATGGTCACACACCCTGTTTATGCGGGAACACACACACATTCACACACACACGCACACACACACACATGCACACTCTCACACACACATGCACACACTCATACGGTCTGTTTTCATACAGACACACACACACACACACACACACACTTTTCAGGCGCATCCATCTTGTGTTGTAGAGACACTGCAGCACTGTGTGTTGTGAGTGTAGCAGCAGTAGCCCAGTGCAGGATAAGATGCGAGTGGGGTGTTCTAATTGAGCCTGGAAGCCGGCCGAATGGATTTGCTGGCCCATGCAGAGGAATTGTCATGGTGCACGAGTGACTGACAGGATGGGCTGCTGGCAAAGAGGCTTTGTCTGCCACGGCTGGAGCTGCTACTTACACACACACACACACACACACACACACACACACACACACACACACACACACACACACACACACACACACACACACACACACACACACACACACACACACACACACACACACACACACACACACACACACACACACACGCGCGCGCACGCGCGTATGCACACATCCATGCTGTTTTAAGAATCACACATTTACAGTTAGGGTTGGGTACCGACACTCGGTACAAGTACGTACTCGGGGCGAACATCAACGGTAGTAACCATCCCGAAATACAATGTGAATTTCGGTGCCTCATTTCGGTGCCTCATTAAATATGCAGCTGCTTAATCGCGCTCACTGGTGTTCACTCTTAAAACGGCAGCGTCAGTGCACAGTCTGCACACACCACTGAAGGCTGTTTTCTACTGACAGCTAACCTGGTGTTGTTGAACAGGTGCAGCCTTCGAAAGTCTTTGAACCGTGGTGTGCTAGTGAACCTGCCCGCATTTCCACCAGTTCGGAACCGAACCAAGGATGCATCATCAACAATGGGTGTTGCTTGCAAAAGCAAGCGTTAATGAGATGCATAAACGAGAGAATGATATGATCAGTTGTCCCATAAAAACGGCAGAAATTAGCTGTTTAAAATGCTAGTCAACGTCTGCAGTGCAATGCTAGTTGAATCGTTTTGTTTACTCTGGCAACAGTTGATATGGACGGAAAACTCATGCTTTTAGCAGAGACGTTTCTTAGGCAGACTTTTACTGTCTATGGGTAAAAGTCATCGGTAAAATTAATAAAGCCTACATGTATATTTACATAGCCTACAAGTGTAGTGATACACGATTAAACGCAGAAGGGGATCATCCATGTATTGCTGTTTAACTGGTAGCCTAACGATAGATTGCGAAGTTGATGAGAATGCATGCATTCCGGTTAGTAAAACGTGGAAGTTAGACGTATTTTTCTCTGTAAGACGGCATTGAGTAGCCTATAGCCGGTTGCCAAAAAAGTAACGATAGATAAATGCGATGTTTATGAGAAATGAATGCATTACATGTAACATGACCTGTTTAAAAATACATTAAACATTGGGTTATTTATTTTGAATTGAATTGAATTGAATTGAATACTTAATGTCATTGCACAGAATACAACGAAATTGGAAGAATATAGGGCTAATAATTAAAGACATTGCAGACACACAATCACTCATCCCCATTCTTCTGTCCACCCCATAGTAGGGTGAGGGACCCACACAAAACATATAGCCTACCCTCCCATTACATGTAGGCCTACTATGCTACAATTCAACACATTCATCTGGAATACCAGATTAGGTAGAATGAAGAAAAAAGTGCAAAGTTGCAAACAGTCAAGTCTTTCATGTTTTGTGGTTTTCAAGGTAGGCTACTGCTTAATATGCTGTTGGTCAAATTTCACCTAGGCCTTAGGCTATAATATGTGTAATAATATGTGATTTTTTTGTTTTATTATTTGTATAGGCCTATTATGAAAGCTTTTATCTTAAAATATTGTTGGTTGGTTCTTGAAAAAAAATCATCATAAAAACTTGTTTTCTTTTTTTTTTTTTTAAGTACCGATTTAATTACCGTTTAGGAACCGGCACCGTTTTGAAAGTATCGATTTGGCACCGGTATCGAAATATACCCTTTCAATACCCAACCCTATTTACAGTACACATACACACATGCACGCTGCTTACAGACACTTGCACACCCACACATACACATACCCTGGTCTCATAGGAATATCACACACACACACACACACACACACACACACACACACACAATCCTCTCATTGGCAGATGACTCACACGCACACACACCCTGCTCTCATAGACACTTGAGCATATGCACACACGTCACGCGCACACACACACACACACACACACACACACACACACACACACACACACACACACACACACACACACACACACACATACTGGGCTTAGGGCTGCGTAGCCAATTGCACTGTGTGGGGAAGTGCAAACTGTGGATGAAGCCAATAAACTGACATTGTTTTCGCATGAGATGGGCCAGACGCGAGTCCAATAACTAGCAGGCTCGCCATAACACCCTCTCCCTGTTAAGACAAACACCGCTATGGTACGTTGAATTATAATATTATATGAAATCAAACGGTCAAATGGTTTGCCAAAGGTTCTTAAAAAACATTTTTTTTCCAACTTTCTGAGACTAGCTCATCTCTGGCCCATAGCTGTGTTATTATGATCATTAATGTGACAAATGAGGACTTTCTTTCTTTCTTTCTTTTCTCTTCCTTGTCCTCGTCCTCCTCCTCCTCCTCCTCCTCCCTCCTTTCCTCTCCATTTGCAGACCCACACATCAAAGTGAGCGGGAAGCGGGACAACGTGAAGGAGGCCAAGGAGCGGATCATGTCTGTTCTGGACACTAAGGTCAGCCCCGTGCACAGCACTCACCATACAGTACATACTGTACACACACCCGACTGCGTGCCACCTCAGAGATCTAGTGTTCTTATTCACTAGCCTCTCCTCAGCCCAAGCTTGCTTTTGCCTCTCTGGTGAGTGTGCTGCTGGTCTCCTCCTAAAGCCCCAGCACTGATGTCTGGAGCTCCTGCACACCGTATGTTGTGAAACAGCAGCACGTTCTTCATAAGGGTCCTTGTGTGTTTATACCAGTGATTCCATTATGTAACATAGCATAAATATTGCATTTTGTTTCATAGTTTATTACACTGTAACAAGGGCTTGTGTTGCCCATGATGTGGGCTTCACCTTAGATATCTATGGGCTTCACCCTCCCCCAAAGTACAAACAGGACTATCTCACTGCAGGACCCTAGTCCAGACACAGAGGCCCTCTGAAGAGTCCAGAAGTGTCTCCTCCACTGCCCGTCAGGAAGTGAACTTTGCACTGTCGGGGTCAAGGGTCGGGGCAGGAGCCAGGGACACATAAATGATATTGCAGATGGCGTGCATCCCATTCATTTTGAATTTTTGGATGTATGCACCAGTTATATACTATAACCTCGACAGGACTTATATACTATGCCAAATGAAAAAGAACTCAATTTCATCAAGGTATTCTTACTATGGCAGGAATGTGAAAGAAGCTTAAGCAATGTATGCACAGTGTATGAGTTAACTCCCACAACCATTTCTTCAAATTCCATGTTACCAAATCCCACATGCCTAACAGCCCCTGACTACTATGCATGCTATACAATTAGGATCACAGTGCTACTGAAGCAGTCTGTACATGCTATGCACACATTACCGAAAAAGAGATTGGCCAATTATAAATAATGATGAATGTGCAGAAAACAGACAGTGAGTAAAAATGAACAATTATCTGACTTTTCCAGGTCACTTATCTCTAAATGCATGTACTGTATGTGGGTTTTGACATTTGAATGACTGTTAAGTCAGTCAGAGGCTCTCCCAAAGTAAAGAATTACATATAAAATACTGTATTTCAAAATGTTTGGTGTGATACTGAAAGTTCTATGTGTGTTTGACTTGATGACTGTATCTTTCTGAGGGCTTCATGTTGTATTAGCCGGTTGCGTAACTCCACACTGTCGGAGCCCCCCCATAGCCAGTGTCTGACATAACAACCGCATGCCGTTCCTCTGTCTCACAGCAGCGAATCGTTATGTGTGGT
>NC_085015.1:20787487-20797487 GCF_963854185.1 Sardina pilchardus
ATGTGTTTGAGATTCTGTGTATGTGTGTGTGCTTGTGTGTGTGTGTGTGGGTGTGTGTGTGCGAGTGTGTGTGTGTGAGTGTGTGCTTTTGTATGTGTGTGTGTGTGTGTGTGTGTGTGTGTGTGTGTGTGTGATTCTGAGTGTGTGTGTGTGTGTGTGCTTGTGTGTGCTTTTGTGCGTGCGTGCGTGCGTGCGTGCGTGTGTGTGTGTGCTTTTGTGCTTGTGTGTGTGTGTGTGTGTGTGTGTGTGTGTGTGTGTGTGTGTGTCCGTTAGGACGGGGGGTACGTGATGTGGGAGATGGGGTCCTCTTATCTCCCCATACCAAGGTGGGAACACGAGCTTCTCATCCTCCTCTTTCTGCACAAACCTGCCGCATCCCTGTGCGTTTCCATGCCAACGGCCTCCAAACATGACTCCCCAACGTGCTCCCTGAGCCTACTAGAGATCCTGCCCCCTGTTGCGCCCCCTAGGGTATAACACAGGACAAAACACACACACAAAAACACAAGCATGGAGTCCAAGTCAGTAATATGGTCCAGTGTTACTTCCAGTATTGTCATTGACAGTTTCACACCACAAACGCAACAGTACCCAAACAATGGGCTAATTACTGGTGCATGTCGAGCTGAGAGGCGAAAAGCAGACCTCTTTTGTTTACCCCCCGAGTGCCCCGACTTCCCAGAGTGCAGTGGGGAGGAGCGGAGCAGGAGCGGGAGCGGGACGAGAGCCTGGGAACTCAGTGGTGGCACAGAGTGTGTGTGTGTGTGTGTGAGAGAGGGAGACGACATGAAAGAGCAAGAACTCTCTGTATCTCTCTCTCTCACACACACACAAGCGCGCGCACACACACACATACACACACACACACACACACACACACACACACACACACGCACAGACACACACACACACACACACACACACACACACACACACACACACACACACACACAGTGACAAGGGCTGGAGGCCTGATGCAGAACACATGGTGCCTCCAGTGCAATGGCAGCCACCACATCCAGCCAAGTCAGAGAGAGGCCTTCACACGCTCCCTCCCTCTCTCTCTCTCTCTCTTTCTGTCTCTGTTCCTTCATCCTTATTTTCTCTCTCTCTGTCTCTCTCTATATATTTCTCTCTCTCTCTCTCTATCTACTCTCGCACACACACACACACACACACACACACACACACATACACACACACACACACACACACATTCTTCCTGACCTTTCTAAATTTCCCTCATCATAAAATGACTACAAAATGTCTATCTATCTGTCTGTCTAATCGCTCTCTCTCTCTCTCCCTCTCCCCCCCTCTCTCTCTCTCTCATTCTCTCTCTCCCCGGTTGCTGTCCAGGGGCTGGGCTCGAGTTTCAGAGTGCGCACACGTGCTTCCTGCTCTCAGAGAGCGGGACCAAGAAAAACACAGGCACACACACACACACACACACACACACACACACACACACACACACACACACACACACACACACACACACTTGTCCAGTGGAGTAGCACCACGGCCCCCTCTTCCCATCCCCGTCTGGGGTGGCCGCTCGTGGGCACTGATGGAGTTGACATTCCCCTAGACAGTCACGAGGCTTTGTTTTGACAAGAGCAGGGTCCTGAAAATGAGGGATTTCCCTCTAAAGAGGGCACAGGCTTTGGTGTTAGCCATAGCCACACGAGGACAATTAACTTTCTTTCTTCTTTTTTCTTTTCTTTTTGTCTTTTTTTTTCCTTTCTGTCTTTCGTTCTTTCTTTCTTTTGTTTGAAAACTTAACTTCTTAATCACTTATTTACCTCCTTTATCCTTACTTTTGTTGTCGTTTTCATTCCTTGTATTACGTATTTATTCTTCATTTCTCTTTCTCGTTCTTCTCTTCCATTCATCTTCTCTTTGTCTTCTCTTTGTTTGTCATCCATCATAAGTTGCTCTTGTTCTCCATTTCGTTCTCTTTCTCTCGCTCTCCCTCTGTCGATCTCTCGTGACTACTGCTGGAAATTCCACTCCCAACCGCTCATTTCCATTTTTTTCCCCACTCCTTTTTTTTTTTTTTTTTTTTGATTTTCCTTTTTTGGCAGTGAAGAAAATCTCCTGACTCCTTTCCTGCTGCCAAGTGGCTTCAGCGAGCAAAGCCCGAGACGCAAACCAGTTCAGGTTAACCAGCGCAAACCAGCTGGACGGCTGCACGCTGCCACTGCACGCTGCCACTTTTCTTCGTCATTGTCTGTGAAGTAGATCCTGTTGGGCAAACATGGCTCCTAGAGGAACAACAGAGAGAAAGGACATACACCCAAAGGATAGAGGTGTGGGCTAGGAGTCGTGAAAAGGTCTTAAAGAAATGAATACCAGGGCTATGATGTCAGTACAGTACAAGTGTGTGGCTATTCACTTGTTGTGCGTAGACCTGGCCTTGACACGAGCCTCTCTTGAGCTTAACTGAAACCATCTTACCGCCAGCATGGCTCCAGCATTGACAGTACTATATCATAAAAAAGAATGATATGAAGTTATTGGATATAGACCCTCATAGGACAGTGGAACCTTTGGGAAAGGGTTATTTTGCTTATAGAGAACCTTTCATTGGGTAGTTTCCATAGATAGATATGGCAATTCCCTCGAAGAACACTCATGTGTTCTGGCAAAGAACCTAAAGAGTTGTACCAGCTCCAGTCATCCGTTGTGACGGAAAGGGTTCTTTTGCTTATAGAGAACCTTTCATTGGGTAGTTTCCATAGATAGATATGGCAATTCCCTTGAAGAACACTCATGTGTTCTGGCAAGGAACCTAAAGAGTTGCACCAGCTCCAGTCATCCGTTGTGACTCAGCACATCCCGGTGAGGTTCCTCTCTCTGTCTGTGTTTGTGTTCCTCTGTGGGAAAGCTCTGAGCTCATGTCCATGGCCTCACCAGGGCTGAGCATTAGTCTAACGTTACTAACGCTTAGTCATGTCTACGTCACCTTTACATTGAGTCACTTTTTGAAGACAGACCATACGTTATTGTAAAGGTATTCATTTTTGTACAGCACTGAATATGTGTGGAGTCTGGATATTGAATCTATTGAATCTTTGTGTTGCTCTACAGTTGTGCTGCTACACATACTGTACATGTATGCTAGACGAGCAGAACACACACAGCTCCTCTGCTACTGGACTACAGCTGCGATCTCTAAACCTGTGTGGGGTGTAGGCGGCAGCCATCTTTTCTGGAGATGATGACAATTACCATCTGCTTTCTATTAAAGGCTTAACTGATTTATGATACTAAATTGAAAATGTTAAAAACAGGGAATGGATGTCGGGGAGGGGGGAAGAGATTTTTTTTTCTTTTCGTTTTCAAAGGGAGACCAGCCATGAGAAGTGTCAGAGCCACTGGGCAACAGGAACACACACAGGTTCTCTGTGTTGTTTAGTTGTGGAACACACGCAGGTTCTCTGTGTTGTTTAGTTGGTGGAACACACGCAGGTTCTCTGTGTTGTTTAGTTAGTGGAACACATGCAGGTTCTCTGTGTTGTTTAGTTAGTGGAACACATGCAGGTTCTCTGTGTTCTTTAGTTATTGGAACACATGCAGGTTCTCTGTGTTGTTTAGTTGTGGAACACACGCAGGTTCTCTGTGTTGTTTAGTTATTGGAACACATGCAGGTTCTCTGTGTTGTTTAGTTGTGGAACACACGCAGGTTCTCTGTGTTGTTTAGTTATTGGAACACATGCAGGTTCTCTGTGTTGTTTAGTTAGTGGAACACATGCAGGTTCTCTGTGTTGTTTAGTTGTGGAACACACGCAGGTTCTCTGTGTTGTTTAGTTAGTGGAACACATGCAGGTTCTCTGTGTTGTTTAGTTATTGGAACACACGCAGGTTCTGTGTTGTTTAGTTAGTGGAACACTCACAGGTTCTCCATGCTGTTGAACTAGAAAAAACACACAGAGACTGTCTGTGCTGTTTAGATAGAGGGACACACACTGTTACTCTGCACTGTTTACATGGAGGAACACACACTATTTCTCTGTGCTGTTTACACAGAGGAACACACACTATTTCTCTGTGCTGTTTCGACTGTAGAGTTTGCGGGGCGCTTCACCCGTCCAGGCGGAGGGAAGGCCAGGACACCGGCTCTGGGTTAATGCCCGTGTGATGCCCCAGTGAGATTAGGGGGTTTTACAAATTAGCCTTGCATTCTACTGCTCGCATGCTTCTTTAGACACAGCAGTTTCCTCTCCAGGGCTGAAACCACTCTGGTGGCAAGAGTCAAGGTCTGTGGACACACACACACGCACACACACACACACACACACACACACACACACACACACACACACACACACACACACACACACACACACACACACACACACACACACACACACACACACACACACACGCACGCACACTGAGCTAGCTTCGTGTTAATGTGTTTGCCTGAGCAAACCCTTGGGAGGGTGTTGTGTGCGAAACACGAAATGATTATTGATTCAAGCTGGGTCATAGCAAGGTTCAGACGTCTGGCTCTCTCTGCGTGCTTTCAGCGAAAACGAATCTCGTATCTCGACACACTTAACGCCTGCCCCGCCTAAAACGTTTATTAATAAAACATCCTCATAATGCCTAAAGTGCAATTTTTAGCCGCGCAGACTTGCTGACCGCCCGGCCCAGTGGGAAGGTCAGACTATATTTAAACCTGGACGGTGAGATGGAGTAGCGGAGAGAATAAAAACGAAGAGAGGAAGAACGGAAAAAAGAGAAATAATACACCGGCGAGATGAATGATCGGAATTCCCAGCCTTCAGGCACAGCGGGGCCTGACTGATGGCCCGTTTCCTGTTTCTCGACCAATGAAAGCCTCCTATTTGGTCCTGAGAGGGAGGTGCCTCTTTTCCGACCACATCTGAAAGGAGCGGGGCGGGGAGGGGTGGTGGGGGTTAGTCGTCTTTCATTTCTCTCTCTCTCTCTCGCTCACTCTCTCTCGCTCTCTCTTTCTCTGAGTAAAATGCGAACGTAAGCATGGGCCTCACAACATGTGGGACTGATCAGGAGGGCATTCTTCAAGGGCTGGGCCGCTCCGACTGTTTACAGTCTGGGTGCTGGTGGAGGGATGTTTGAGGAGACGTTGGCGAAACATTGATGAAACATTTGTTGCTGTTTGGTACGGCTGTTTTGTTGATGATGCTGCTGACGCTGATTTGGTGTTTGTTCTGTGGACGTCTGTGTTTGTGACGTTGTTGCATCTGACCACACAAATATTTAGAACACATCTAAATGTCTCTAGGGCAACTGACAGAAAGAATCACCGAACAAATTGGTTTGCTCTCGCTAAATCTCTCTTTTACACGTTTCTGTAATCAAGGACACGTATCTCGAATTTCCTCTTGAAACGAAAGTGAAATCATTCTCTTATTGTTGGTCTTACTGATTATTTAATTTTCAGTTATACGTAATAAACACTACATTTGAGAAGAACAGCATGTTTCCAATGGTGTCTTATTTGTCTGATTCACGACACTGGTAGATTTTTTTTTTTGCAAAGCAAATATCATTCTAATATGCTACATATTATGTATTATCTTAAATAATGCATTATAAATGTTTGTCTTATGTTTTCTGAGTCTTTCATTTATTTTAATTCTAAAGTGGCTTGCTTTTTTTTCGAATGGATCCCTTCAAAAGATGAATTTCATCCTTAAGTAGAGATGAAGAAGAATTTGTGGTTGGACTTCAGATGAGACAGCTTGGCCAGATCACTATTTCTTTCAGCGCCCCCTCTCTCACTCGCTCTGGAAAAGGCGGCTTGGATTTAGTCCTGTTCCATTACCTTTGATCCAGCCTCTGGAGCAAACCACAGTCTCTCCCTAAAGCTCGTGATGTATTGCAGTGTAGGCTAGAAGCCTATTTGCTTACAGCAGCTGCCTAACCACTACCAGTCCTATCTCTCGTGGACGCCAATACTTACACTTGATATGTAGGGCCGCGCACACCAGGAACAATAACTATAAAGATAACTGTGACTGTAACGACAATGAAAGTCTCTCCTTGTGTGAATGAATGTGATGTGTCAATTCTGATTGGCTGTCAGCTTTTTATTGTTCTCAGAATGGCTGTGATCCATAGAATTGATCCATAGTGATATCGTTCTTCATGTCGTTATTGCTATAGTTTATGTGTGTACTGTACATTTATGTTAATGTGTGTACGTTGACGTTCATATTAGCTATAGCTGTAGTTTCTTGCCGCTATTGATGGAGTTATCATTCTTGGAGTGAATAGACATTTTGTGTCAGTCGATATCTGAGCTCTGCTCTGCCCAATGCTGACTCCTTGATTGACTGCGGTTATCCCCGGCCTTTGTCCTGCAGGAGCTGCTCCCATTGGTCCTGATGTTTGAGCTGCCCGTGATGGTGCAGATGAACCCTGACCCCAGCTCACCGGCCATCCAGCACATCGCCCAGACCTACAGCATCTCGGTCAGCTTCAAGCAGCGCTCGCGCCTCTACGGGACCACGGGGGTGGTCAGAGGGTCACAGAACAACGCCGCCGCGGTGAAGGTGGGTGTCACACACACACACACACACACACACACACACACATACATGCACACACATACACACACACATATACATGCACACACACACACACACACACATATACACACGCATACACACACACACATATACAGTATACTGTACATACACACACACACATATACTGTACATACATACACACCTGCATTTGATAATGAAAAGTCTGCTCTTCGTGCATGTGTCTGGGGATACTCCTGCAGATAGACCCTAGAGGACATCAGACAGACGACTACTATTGGGATCTGCCCGTGATCTTGACCAGATTCAGTGTATTCATGTTTCATGGAAACACACTCCATCTCTCTCTCACACAGACACACACAGAAACACACACACACAGAAACACACACACACACACACACACACACACACACACACACACACACACACACACACACACACACACACAGAGAGAGACACACACACACACACACGCTTTCACACATCTACACTCTCTGTGGAGCAGTGTTTCCAGCAAACAGTCCTCAGCACAAAGCCAAAAGGAGCCTGACTCAAATCAGAAACATTGGGCCAAGTTGTCAGTAGTGTTCTGTAATGACATTAGGTGATCATGTAATGTAGCGCGGGGTCACAGTACATAGCACGAGATTACAGAAATAAATTACATACATGTGTATGCAGTGCATACTCTGTACTCACACGGACATGCACATCCTCATATACCACAAGTTCACATGCACTCAACAAACAAACTTCTCTCTTTCTCGCTCTCTCTCACACACCAGTGAGGCCACTCTTGAGTGGGCTTCTGTGGAGATTAGTGTGTGGGGTAAGAGAGTAGGGGAGTTAGCCCCAACACTACACACTCACACACACACACACACACACACACACAGAGTCGCCCACACAAGTGCATTTCTTCCTCTCTCTATCAAACTCAAAGGTATAACTTCTGCTGTCTGTACGCACGCACACACACACTGACACTGCCATGCACACACACACACACACACACACACACACACACACTGACACTGACATACACAGCAGCACACAGTTTGCCCGCTCCAGCACCCCTACCCCCTCCATGTGCGAGCGCTGCCCCAGATCCCCAACTTCCCCTGCTGGCCTTGACTGCCGTCACGCTGGCTTTGCAGAGGCTGTCTGTGGGTGTGTGTATGTGTGTGTGTGTGTGTGTGTGGTGCTCTGTGGAGTCTGTGTGTGTGTATGAGAGAGAGAGAGAGAGAGAGAGAGAGAGAGAGAGAGAGAGAGAGTGTGTGTGTGTGTGTGTGTGTGTGTATGTGTGTGTGTGTGTGTGGTGTTCTGTGGAGTCTGTGTGTGTGTGTGTGTGTGTGTGTGTGTGTGTGTGTGGTACTTTTGCGGAGGCCGGAGGGTGAAGGGGGGAGACCCAGAGCTGGAGCCGGCTGTGGGCTGTGGGTATGAGAGGTATGCGCTGAGCACAGGGCCCTCTATGGGACCAGGCCAATACCACAACTGGGCAGAGAGAGAGGGAGAGAGAGAGAGGGAGAGAGAGATGAGAGATAGAGAGAGAGAGAGACAGAGTGATGAGATAGGCAGAGAGAGAGAGATAAAGGGAGACAGAGAGAAGGAAAGCAAAGGATGAGAAAGAGAGAAAGAAAGGTAAAGACAGAGGGATGAGAGAGACAGAGAGAGAGATGGAGAGATGAGAGAGAGGCAGGAAAAGAAAGAAGGGTGGGGAGAACACAGAGCCCCAGGGCGGAGGTGAAGAGTGTGAGTGCCCTGCATCACCTGGGGGAACACAGTAGAGAGTAATAATCATATAGAATAACACTCACCAGGGTGTTGGACAGCTAAAGGGCTGACTGACTGAAAGGTGTTTCATTTAGACAAGATGTTCCTATTTGCCTAACAGGTGATATGTCTGGGGAAAGAGAGGTGTGGTGTATGGCAGAACTGTGTGTGTGTGTGTATGTGTGTGTGTGTGTGTGTGTGTGTGTGTGTGTGTGTGTGTAGCACCTTCACCGCCATCAATTACCTAGCTCCTCCGCCTCCTCAGAGGGTTTCAGCGGTGCTCTCTCTCCCCCCCCCCCCCCCCCCTCTCTCTCTCTCTCTCTCTCTCTCTCTCTCTCTGTGTGCGTTCGTGCGTGTGTGTGTGTGTGTGTGCGTGCATGTGTGTGTGTGTGCCTGTGTGTTCCTTAACACACCTTCATCATCATCATCCTCCCCTGTAGTACAGCTGTTGTGGCACATCAGCGCTGTGTATCTCTTTATGTGTGTCTCTGTATCCTGTATGCCACACACCTTCATCCTCCTCCCTCTCCTCCTCTTCCTCTGCAGCGTGGCACGGCGGTGCTGCTGGAGCACCTGGCGGGCAGCCTGGCGGGCGCCATCACGGTCAGCACGCAGCTGGACATCGCCCCCCAGCACCACCTGTTCATGATGGGCCGCAACGGCGCCAACCTCAAGCACGTGGTGCAGCGCAGCGGCGCCCAGGTGCACTTCCCCGACCCGGGCAGCCTGCAGAAGAAGTCCACCGTCTACGTGCAGGGCACCATCGACACCGTGTGCCTGGCACGCCAGTACCTCATGGTGAGACACACGCCTTGGCTCCTGCAGCATTTTATAGCCATATTCTTTAGCTCTTCATTAGCTCTTCTTTAGCTCTTCTTTAGCTCCTCTTTAGCTCTTCTTTAGCTCTTCTTTAGCTCTTCTTTAGCTCCTCTTCAGCTCTTCTTTAGCTCTTCTTTAGCTCTTCTTTAGCTCTTCTTTAGCTCCTCTTTAGCTCTTCTTTAACTCTTCTTTAGCTCTTCATTAACTCCTCTTTAACTCTTCTTTAACTCTTCTTCTTTTTCTTTTCTTTTTCTTCTCTTTATCATCCTGTCTTCCCAACGATCACTTCCTCTCTTTTCATCTCTCCTCCTCACCTGTCGATCTGCTCTTTGTTTCTCCCTGAAGCATCATTATAACAGTGAGAGGAGAGGAGAGGAAAGGAAAGGAGAGGAGAGGAAAGGAAAGGAGAGGAGAGCTACTCAGCTCCAGGGAGGAATGTAGAAGAGGAGTGGACCTGTGCTTGTGTGGGCCAGTTCTCTCTCTGGTCCCTGTATGCGTTTATTTCCATCCTCTCCCTCTCATTCTTCTTTTGAATCCCTGGTCATCTTTGGTCTGCGTACTCTTCATTGCTTCTCTTGTCCGCTCACCTCTCCTCCTCTCCTCTCCTCTCCTTTTCTCCTTTCCACATTTTTAACTCTTTTCTTCCATTATTTTCTTCCATTTTGCTAGTCCCTCATCATTCCATCCATTTGACTCGTCTCTCCCCTTTTCTGTGCTTTGATCTGTCTACTCTACTGCCCCTCTTCTCCTCTTCTCCTCTTCTCCTCTCCTCTCCTCCTCCCATTCTTCCCTGAAACCACAAGCAGACCAAAGCTCTCAGCACTAGCAGCGTGTGTTTTGGTGATCCTCTCTTCTCTCTACAT
>NC_085015.1:20807487-20824987 GCF_963854185.1 Sardina pilchardus
ACCAGAAGCGCCAACTGGATTTAAAATGGGGCCACTGTAATTAGCAGCATCGGAATCAGTGACACACAAGCTAATTAAAATGACTTCCTCCCGCTAACCTGGCACAATACACCTCTGTTTCCAATCTGGACACCATAAAAGTGGGCCTTGTCTACACACGTGTGTGCGTGTATGCATGATTTTAATACCTGTCCAGCATGGCACGTTTATGAGCTCTCCGTAGCATCTGGAGGAAACGTGCATGAGTTAAGAGTTTTCCTGTGTGTGTCTCAGTGCCAACCACATATGCTAGCATTAGCGGTAGCATCTCATGTGGGTGTTGGGGTACTGCTTTCTTTTTCCCATGTGCCTGGCTGTGTCCTTATGAGACCCCCCCCCCCCCCCCCCCCCACCCCTCCACCCACCTACCTCCATGCCGACCACAGACCCACAATGCACCTCTGTTGGGGAAATGCGATCTCCCTTGGTGTGCTTGAGCATTAAATGGTTTGGACAGAATGAGGCGATGTTTAAGCTCGTGCCTGTGCGTCGAGCTGTCGTGTGAGCCAAGTGCAGTGAAAATCTGCGCCAACCCTCCTCTTTAACCTTGTCTGTGAAACTGTAAACAATTTGTTTCTCGGATGGCTCTCTCAATCCCTCTCTCTCCTTCTCCCTCCCCCCCCCCCTCTCTCTCTCTCTCTAGGCATTCGACTATGAGCAGAAAAAGTTACTTGCAACCAAAGGTATGTAAAACTACATCCTCCACTTCCACAAAGCACTTCAAGCGAATCGGCGCTCCTTCCTTCCTATGTCCTCTCAGAAAGGCAGCACTGGAGACAAATTGGGAAACATGAGATGTTTAGTCTGTTTTGTTTAAGCTAAGAATTAGAACAGCGGTGCCTTGTCTCCTCAAAAAAAAATACAGTCTGGCTCTGTGCAGCGTGTCATTACGTCTCTATTTCAGAAGTATAGGAAAACCAGGGAACCGGTTACAAGCCGGCTCTTGTTGTGGATTGCAGATTTGTTCTAGTGCTGAGCTATAGGTGCTCAGATGAAAGCATCCAGTTGGTCTGTGCGTATAAGTGTCCCAAACACTGGTGTCGCATGTCACACTGGTGACCCGTGCTGATTTAGCCTGTGGCCTATGCAGACCACCATAAGGCCTCGACGGACTGAAAGCCAGAAATTATGCTCTTAGGTGCAGTGACCGCATAATGAGGCACCATTCTTCCAGAAACTTCCCTTACTTATCTCATGTCAGTGGGCAGCCAGTCTGAAAATAATGTGAGTCATTTAGATGTCTCATGAATTCACCAGAAAGGAAAGGAGTGATGAGTCTAATTACAGTAAAGTTGGTGAAAGTGCAAGTGAAAGTTAGCAGCTTTCCTGACCTTACTGGCTTACTGGAAAAGATCTACTGGCCACCATAGGAATTGAGGCAACATTGTTGGTTACACATAGTTTATTATAGACATGTTTATATACTGCTAAACTGGAGCCATGCTATGTCTTCTAGCTACATAGAGTGCGTATGTATAGGGGACCTCACACATTCTCCTCTCCTGTTTGCTTCTGGTTTGTCAGCCATGTTGAAAAAGCCAGTGGTGACTGAGGTCCGAACCCCCACCAACACCTGGAGCGGCCTCGGCTTCTCCAAGTCCATGCCAGCCGAGACCATCAAGGAGCTCCGCAGAGCCAACCACGTGTCCTACAAGCCCACCATGTGCACCACCTATGAGGTAACTGTTGTGAACTGTATGTAGATAGTTAAGTACAAAGCTAAACCTTGGGCTGGAATCCCTAACAGCGTCTCTTTAGCCTATTTGCAGTCTGCACATATAATTTCTCACTCTGCAGTGATCCACAGGAAAGGAATGAGCTGAGCATTTCACTTTACCACTTCGACTTACCACAGTAACCTTGACCATCATTGTACCACTAAAAAGCCCTGGCTATAGTGCCTCGTTTACTGTAATAATAACTTGAATTTACGTGTATACTGCTAGCATTAGCATGGGGGATTCTATCTGGACTTGTGAACTTTGGGTAGAGTGTTGACACAGCATCAGATGATGCTTAAACCTGAACTGTTCTCTTTGTTCTCTATCAAATTGGATTCACAACTGCTAGCACTGTACTGGCTTAGGTACAGTATGGAGTGTTGCTTAAGTATAGAGTGTCTATTACACACTGTAGTAATAGAGTTCAGTTGGCATTGCATCATGGGGTCTGTAGTTCATCTGGGCTCAGCCAGACACATTAAAGTTTCAGCATGCTTTAGCCCCTATTTGTGGGCTGTGTAGTACATTGAGTCTGTGGATACGGCAGATAAATCTGTTTTCCCTGGTCCAGAATCAGGTTCGGTTGTACTCTTGTGAGAGAACTCGGTGCCTGTGGTTGAGCCCCAGGCAGTGATGACAGTCTTGCCCGCCCAAAAGACTGATTATTGGGCAGCGCTGGCTGCGGGTGAGCCAGCATCGCACGGGGGCGCCATGGTTAGTAACGGCCGTCTGTGTTCCGTCAGGGATCGCCCCTGTCGCTGTCCCGCTCCAACAGCCGCGAGGGCGTGGGAAACGGCAGCGACTCGGACAACTGGCGCGAGCGGAACGGGAGCGGCGGAGGCGTTGGCGGAGGTGGGGGTGGGCTCCCGACGCACAGCGAGTTCTCGTCCGCCATCAGTCCAAAGAGGAAGCAGAACAAAACAGGTGAGCTTCCACTCTGCACAACATACACCTTTACCTCACGCACTTACAGTGCACGTCCTCAGTCTCTGTCTGCACTTAAGAGTAAGACTAGAATTTGCTCCTGTAACATATACTGTAGCATGCAATGTAGCTTGACTATTGATCCTTAATTGTATTTGGGCATTTTGGAACTGTTTTAGCCAAATCAATCACAAATGTGTGAATGAAAATAATAAGAGGTGATTAACTGAATGTGATTAGAGCTCACTAATCACTATAGTGCAGTAAATTGTCAATCAAATAAAAATAAAAAGTTTGCATCGATGATAAAGTAGCAATTAAAGTGTAATTAAGTGGCATGGTCTATGAATGTATTGTTACACAGCAGATTTTGCACTACAGCACTACAGTACACACGTCACAATGAGAGCCCAGGGTCTCTCTCTGTCATTACCATCAGCAGGAAATACCAAAATCCCAAAGATGTTTTGGATGCTTTCACGCTCAGATTGGGTTGCGAAATGTCTGAGAATGAAATAAACCAGGCGTGCAGCTTACAGACACACACACACACACACACATACACACACTTTCCTCCCACGTCTTCTGTCAGCGTCAGCCTACCATGTGTGTGTGTGTGTGTGAGAGAGAGAGAGAGAGAGAGAGGCAGAGAGAGACAGTAACTCCCTGTGTGATAATATTCTCTCTGTTGTTCAGTTATGCTTTAAATTTTAGCTAAGTAAGCTAAGTGTGAGTGTCAGTGGGCATTCAGAACTTCAGAGCAGTCATTGCATCGACCCCACAAATCCCACCAAGGGGCTTCAATTAACATTTATCCTAAGCAACTCACAGCACTGCACAAATGCACTTTCTCCATCCGTATATGTGATTCCTAAATGACCTTTGTGTTATTTTACTTATATTTATTGGTCCTCGTTGTCACATATCAGAAGTGCCTGGATTCCTGCCAAGTTTTCAGTGCTTTTGTATATTCATACTCATCTCATCGTTTGTGTGTGTGTGTGTGTGTGTGTGTGTGTGTGTGCGTGTGCCTGTGTGTGTGTGTGTGTGTGCGTGTGTGTGTGTGTGTGTGTGTGTGTGTGTGTGTGTGTGTGTGTGTGTGTGTGTGTGTGTGTCTGTGTGTGTGTATGTGCGTGTGTGTGTGTGTGCTTGTGCACGCGTGCGTGCGTGCGTGTGTGTGTGTGTGTGTGTGTGTGTGTGTCACCTCAGCGGAGCACTACCTGAGCAGCAGCAACTACATGGACTGCATCTCCTCGGTGACGGGCAGCAACGGCTGCAGCCTCAACTCCTCCTTCAAAGGCTCGGACCTGCCGGAGCTCTTCAGCACGCTGGGCCTGGGCAAATACACCGACGTCTTCCAGCAGCAGGAGGTGAGTGAGCACCGCAGAGCACCCAACCTGCAGACTCCTGTCCCGATCACGCACCGTGTCCCCCCGTGTCCCCGTTAACCTGCAGACTCCTGTCCCCATCATGCACCATGTCCCCGTGTCCCCGTTAACCTGCAGACTCCTGTCCCCATCATGCACCATGTCCCCGTGTCCCCGTTAACCTGCAGACTCCTGTCCCGATCATGCACCGTGTCCCCGTGTCCCCGTTAACCTGCAGACCCTTGTCCTGATCATGCACCGTGTCCCACCGTGACGTGACTTGGGTGAGGTCTGGCTCATGCCGTGACCATGAAGGCATCCGGGGCAAGCCTCAAAAATTATTAGTAGTAGTATTAGTAGTAGCTTATACATTGACTTTGCAAAATTTCTTCAGCTATGAAGTTAATACAGGGGGGCAGTTAATATGGTGTAAATATGGTTTTGTTTCTTTTAACTTGCAAAAATCACTGTCCTGCGGCTTATACACAATGCGGCTTATATGCGGGAGATTACTGTAGGCGATCTTCTATCCATTCCATTTCATCTTTTTCATCCTTCAATCCCCCTTTTGCTTTATATTGCTCTATTTGTCATACACCTCATACTTCTCATTCCTCCCATACATGCACACACTCACACACACACAAAAACACACACACTCACACATGCACACACACACAAACACATGCATGCGCGCACACACACACACCCCAACACACATGCATGCACACTCTCACACACGCGCACACACACATGCAGGAGCTACTAGAACAGATATGTCCGTGTCCTCCTCCCTTTTTGTCTCTTTCTGTTTGGCACTATGTGCTTTTGTGTCTTTGGCTCTCATACTTGGTAGTTAATATTTGTCACATGTCATAAATATTTCTTTTTCTGTGTGCAAATAATAATGAAAACAGTGTCAAAGGAAGTAAAAACAAATTGCAATCCTTAATCTGGAGGACTGAGAGGTGTTGACACATGATGTTGGCTGAAAATTTGAAGTACCGGTCCAATAAATGTGAAGTTCCGTATGTGTGTGGACACAGACAGACACACACGCACACACCTACACACACAGGCGAACGGACAGATGGACCTGATTACAGCAGCGCAGGTCAGTTAGGGTTGAACAAATCCCATCCATCATCCTGCAGGACCATGTTGCAGCGCTGAAGCATCAGATTGAGGAGTGACTGAATGACTTGTGCAGGAGGAGAGGGTCAGGGTCGAATCACATTAAATCACAAACATCATTCTAAAGGTCGTCCAAAGCCCTCAAACATCTGACTCTGTTGTGTTGTGATACATACATACAGGCAGCTCCTGCATTGCATGAGTGCATACTGTATCCATTTACCTCCATCTTTCAATATCCTGTACCCTGTAATATATTCTCCTGCCTATGGAAGGGGCTGGTGAGACACTGCACTCATTATCCATAGAACCACGCGGTGTGTCGCTACCGTGAGATGCCTTCTCTTTAAGTTGGCGAAAGTACAGATAAGTCAGATTAATTCCTCATAAATATTTGCGTGGCCGCTTTAAGTTGGCAGAAGGACAATTAAGTCAGATGAATTCCTCGTGAAGGTTTGTGTTTTGCCTCTGGTCAATTGTGGGCAAATCAGAAAGTTTATTATTTTTTTCGCCGAGGGAATGTGAACATCCACAACTGTGCAATGTTATTGCAACAGCAGAGTCTGCATGCGAGCTCTATTCCCCTAATACTGGAGACAGTGCAGCGACTCCAGCCGCGAGGATGGGAGTTCACGTAAGGTCCGAGGCCGTTTCACAATTGATTTGGATGTTGAACTTTAGGGAAAATGGCGAACACTGGAACTTTGTTCCAGTTCAGTAATTCTACCCCACTGGCTGAGTTGCTTGAAATAGACTGGGATTGACATTGTAACTTTGGGTCGCGTTTTTGAAATGTCAGCATCTGCCACCCAAAAGATCCAGCCAAGATGAGTGATGAGGACTTGCTACAGGAAATTGAGGAGTTTGTGGAAAGTGTGTTTATTTTTTTAAAGGCTGTTTTACAGAGTTTGCCCACTAATAGGCAGGCAATTTTTGATTTAGAGAACAAATCATCTATACATACAATAATAGTCAAGTGTTGATAACATGAAATGTCACTCGACCTCTTTCTACTCTCTTTCTCTCTTTCTCTCTCTCCCTCTCTCAAAATTGAAGTTGAACTATGCTTTATTGGCATAACGGTTACAATATTGCTGTGAAGTATGAAGAACATAGTATAACATGAAGAAATACAGTATAACACAAACACATAAAAACATTCTCTTTCTCCCTCTCTCTCTCCTTCAGATTGATCTGCAGACGTTTCTCACTCTGACTGACCACGACCTGAAGGAGCTGGGCATCACTACATTTGGAGCCAGGAGAAAAATGCTGCTCGCCATCTCAGGTGATAAGTCACTCTACCTCCTTTATCTACTTCACTTATAATGCCTCTCTTCTGGCTCAGTCTCCTTCTTCCCACTTTTATCTATCTGTCTTTCTCTCACACACATAGAGGTGTGTGCATACGTTCTTACACACCTGCGCACACACACACACACACACACACACACACAGTGTATCCACACATACAGACACACACACACACACACACACACACACACACACACACACACACACACACACAACACAGCTGAATAAATATTAACACCACAGTAAAACCACTATTACTACACCAGTTAAATAACTCGTCCCTATATCCAATTGGATGCTCCCATTGTTGCCCTCCACACCAGCTGGGCGCTGAGCAGAGTGATAGGGGATGATAACTGAGCTCCTGCTGGTTGCCTGGTTATTGCATCGACATGCAAATGCAGTCTCCATGGTTTCCTGGGTGACATTTACATCCAAGGTGAAGCCCTTTGTGTGTGTGTGTGTGTGTGTGTGTGTGTGTGTGTGTGTATGTGTGCAACACAAACGGTCTTCAGTGAAGCACTTGAAAAAAAAAAAGACCTAAACCTTGACAAGTGTGGACAGTGGCCGTGCGAGGCAGCGTACCGCCCACTTAAAAGTGCAGAGGCAACAGTGAGTTCCGTCTGCCAGACTAGTGTTCTTTCAGTGACAACCAAGACATGCCAGTAAAACGTCAACAGCACTGGGACCTCACAGCTGAAGCACTCAGGGGGAAGGAGGGAAGGGGGGTGGGGGGTGGGGGTGATGAGGTAACTCACCTCCCTTTGGTTGGTTTCACCACAAAATTAATGTTGGCTGTAACTTGTGATAATGCCGAATATTTGCGAATTCTTCAGAACAGATGTAGCGAGGTTAGAGTCGGGGTGTGTGTGTGTGTGTGTGTGTGTGTGTGTGTGTGTGGCAGGGGGGGGGTTGTTTCCGCGGACAGGAAATGACTCGGGGCCAGTGTTTATGTCAGTGGCGTCCTCACGGGCCAAGCGCAAATCTACTGTAATCTCCACTGATGGAATCTGGAGACCCTGGAATGAGGAGGGAGACAGAGAGAGAGAGAGAGATGGCTGCAGTGAGGAGGGAGGGAGAGAGAGAACAAGAGAAAGTGAGAGGGAGAATAATAATTATTGTTATTTTTATACAGTAATGCTTTGGCAACACTGTAAAAAGAACAGTCATGCTAATAAAGCCATTTGAATTTAGAGAGAGAGAGACAGACGGAGAAAGAGAAACTGAGGAAGAGAGAGATGGGGGGTGTATGGAGGATGGAGACAGAACAAGAGAAAGGAAAAGAGAGGGAACATGAGCTAGAGAAAAAAGACAGAGAGAGAGAGAGAGAGAGAGAAAGATGGGAGTGTCCTCTCTCGCCTTTTGTCCTCAGAGTTCTTGAGCATGCAGAGATTCTGGCACTGAAGCACAGCACCTACTGTAAAGACAGCCTTTTCCCCTTCTCTGTGAAAATGACACACACACACGCACACACACACACACACTTACAAAGAAGAGAGAGTGTGTGTAAGTGTGTGGTGGGCAGAGGAAGTTACGATGTGTGGGTATTCCCTGATTCTCCGAAGCTGGGCAAATATTACATTTTATTTCAGCGTCACTGGAGAGAGATGACTTTTATTAGCACAAGTCCTGTAAGAGGTTTTATCACTGTAGGTAGTGCTTCACAAATAGTGTGCCTATGAGAGGTATTTACTTTGTGTGTTTCTCTCCGTGTGTGTGTGTGTGTGTGTGTGTGTGTGTGTGTGTGTGTGTGTGTTTTGCAGAGTTGAACAAGAACCGGAGGAAGCTCTTTGAGCCGCCCAACATTCGCTCGTCCTTCCTGGAGGGAGGGGCCAGTGGCCGCCTGCCGCGCCAGTTCCCCTCGGACATTGCCAGCGTTAGCGGCCGGTGGTAGGGGTCAAGGGTCGTGAGTGAAGCTGAAGATGACTGGAGGGGAGGGGCTTCACTCTGGCGTCCAATCGTCTCCACCATCCAGCATCTCCTCCAACGTCTGAAGCCATCCCATCTCTCTGCTCCCCACTCTTAAAGCCATGTTCTCCATGCCACCTGCATTCCACCACATTGACACACACACACACACACACACACACACACACACACACACACACACACACACACACACACACACACCAAGATCAGCCAGACACAAGTGCGAACTTGGCAAAAAGAATGTCAGTCACACAGATAACGGACACTGACAGTATGCCGTCCATTGGTCCATCCTGTCGTCGTACACATCGGTACGCTGACCACAGCACCACCACCACTACTACGGTACAAACCAGAAGGGAAGGAACTGCATACAGTGTAGCAAACCACGACCTACTTCGAGAAGCAACAGTTGGCCAAGCACTCTCGACCGCAAACTCTCTCTCTCTGTCTTTCTTTCTTCTGATCATGCTACCTTGTTTCAGCCCTTTCTGTCATTCCTGATTCTTGGCACTTTACTTGGCCCTATGGACACGCTCTAGTGCCAACCCAGGGCTCTCTTCCAAGCACTTATCTGGATACCAAATGGAATTGTGCACGTCGAGTGTGCACACTGTGGACAGCCAATGTGCCTTTTTTTTGTACCCCCAAAATGAACACAAACCTCCGTGGAGTGCAAAAAGAATCTGGTCTTCCTCAATCATCTACAGCATGTGCCTCCTCTTCCTCGCCTTAGTAGAGCTCTCTCTGCTTATATCTGCTAGAGGTATTTGACTGTGGTGATGATGAGTTCAGAGGGGTCTCGGATGCCCCTGGATGTCTGTCATCCTTATGGTCTTGTTTCTACGTAGTTTTCAGAGACCCGTATTCTGCCAGGCATGCTACGTGCACCAGATATTAACAGTTCAAATATTAATTAACTCAATTTTATTCAAATTCACGATGTTAAAATAATGATTTAATCAACATTCAAAAAATTAATTCACAGTTCACAGGGAGTCGCCAACCTGAATTGTTACAGTAGCCTTCAGAGGCGTTGCCCCGCCTATGTAGGCCTGCGCCTTGAGACTCCATCGTTTTCTGTTGGATAGAACCGAGCGTAGAACCTACCCCACCTTTGGTATGTGGGTGTGACCTGTATCTCCACCCTGTTCTTTCAACTACCTCTCTCTTTTTTTTCTTCCTCGCTCCTTTTCTTCTTTGCAGTCTGCCTCAGTTCTTTTTTGAGGAAGTGCACCAAACTTTCCAGTCAACGTTCCAGTCAAGTCTGAAAGTATATAGACCTCGAAGCTGTGAATGTCGCCAGATGTGTCTTATTTGAAGTGAAAAAAAAAACTAAATACCAAAAAGTGGCTTTTTTTTTTTCTTTTTCTCTCGCACTGTCATCTTTTCCAAAGTAAATAGTGACGATCGTCTTAGTGACTCTGGAGAACAGCACTTCACCCAGATGTTAACCACTCCTAGTGATCTCACCTCATTGTATTGCATTGTTTTCCATGTATAGTGTAATCATGCCTTTATGTTAAACAAAATGTTAATGCCAATCTTGTGTGAACCTGTGTGTGACAGAGATTAATTTGCAATCATTTATATGCATTCTGTGCATATTGTAGTTTATCATCTTTTTTATTAATATTTTTTTTGTATCTGATGTGCCAAAAATGTTAGACTGTGGCAAACCGTACCATTTTGTACAGAATATTTTTCTTTGACTTTATGTGTCTTTATTTTGGCAGTGAGTATGCGGGACTGACATTGAAGCATAGCTGATGTTTCTTGTCGTGAACAGAAGGCCAACTTCTATTAAGTGAATATTTGAAACTCTGACTGTGCAAAGGAGTTTCCTTTGCCCTTTGTAGCCTATTTTTTTGTTTTGCCTTATGTGGAACTGCAGCACGAGCACAAGTAAGGGATTCTTAGTTTAGTTTTATTCGAAGACCTCCCTCCCTACCACCCCTGTCTCTTTATTTTTTATTTTTTATGTCCTTGTTTTTATTCAGTTAATTTTTCAGCCAGCGTCTGTCAATAGATGTTCCTGGGAAAGCCATTTGCTCTGTTTCAGTTCATTTTATGATGCACCAGACAGAGCTCTCTGAGTCTTCATGGTTTTGTGAACGACCAGCTGTAATTCATTTGTAGAATTGTACTTTGTGTCTCTCCTGTAAATGGAGAAATTAAAGAAAAACAGGGGGGGTGTATGGGAAGAGAATGGTCTCAGTGTCTTTGACATGGCCTTCAGACCAAGGCTCGCAGTATTCTAAGGCGCTCGGTTAGTTCACATGGAACTTCTCTCCTGGAAACTGGATCACATTTTTGGATTAAAATTCTGAGTTAGGGGGAAACTAACTGGTAAGGATTGGATCGGCTGTGGTTCTCTGCCATTCAAAGAAGGGACATTTCAGTCAGTAGCAGTGTTGTGCTGGCCAGTGCCTAGGGAACTATGTTTTATCTGAGTTCCAAACAGATAACTATGTATTTCAGTGTAGACTCCATTGCAGTGTTCTTTGAAGTTAAGACCTAATTTGGGGTTATTGTGGTACTTGGATGAAGTGATTGAATGTTCTGTATTAGGAAGAAATGTTACAAAGTAAAGCTACAAAGTAATAAATTGTATGCAAACCTTTGCCTTGTCATTTGATTGTCTTTACATCTCTGTTTCTCACTTACAAATGGTTTCTGTCAGATGTATTTAAAACACTTGAGATTATAATTGAGGTTAGTTAAAGGCCCTAATCCAAAGTGTGATGCAGTGTCAAGGTATTTACGTAAGCAGATGCACAAGGATTTACTCGGGAACTTTAGCATTAATATCCTAACTACAACTCAAAAGCAAACTTAAGTTGGGAAAACACTTTGATAAAGATGTGCTTCTTAATTATGATCTTGTACACGTTTTCCTCACAATCCTCTACTGTATAGGGGAGTGTACCTATGTTCCCCAGGTCCTATGTTCCCCACTTTCTATGGAACCGGGGAACATAGGACCCTTTTTTTCTTAAAGTTTAGAAAGGGTCCTATGTTCCCCGCTTTTCCCAAAAAGGGTCCTATGTTCCCATGTATATTGCAACCAGGGAACATAGGACCCTTTTGGGAAAAAATGGGGAACATAGGACCCGGGGAACATAGGGATGACCCCTCCTCTAGCTGTCTGTTCTGTGTTAGCTCTCAGAGAACTGTAGACTGTAGGCATACACTACTCCAGCCAATCTCCACCATTGTGCCAGCAGCAAGGCTTTGTTGGTTAAGTTCAAATACCAACAATCTTTCATCAGGATTGTGGACTGGACCTTGTTGAAACATGAGGATAAACCCTTAACTGAAATATCAGACACCCCAACCAGGAATCTCATTTTACAAACATGAAGGTTTCACTTGCACTAAACCATTTCTGAGGTAGAGACTGAGTTGAAACTGACAGATTGTGGTATTTGGTCTGGTGTCCCTAGGGAGTTAGCTAGTGCTACATATTTGACCGGTGTGTACAGTTTGAATGAAACTGACTCAGACAATCTTCTGATTCATCTATGGGTGAACTATCCTGGAACAGGACAAAAGACTAGTTGTCCACTTTGTTTTATTTAATAGTGGACGTCTAGAGAGAACCACTACATCCATCAAGCGATACACACGGAAAAACGTTTTGTAGAATCTAGAGTAAGGACAGACATGAGTAGCACAGGCAGTTTCATGACCAGGGAAGTGTGTGATTCATGTCTGTGTACCTCAAGGTGCGTGATTATATTAATAATGTTAATATTAATGACCAGTCATAGCAGAACCCTTACAGTTACAATTTGAATTTTCAGTAATTTTCCTCCCCTAATCGATGTTTCAATTGTATAACTTGAACACATCATATTACACAACATTTCACTGTGGGGAGCAAACTGGACTAAAGGACATTCTGTGATACTGATATGTTAGAATTGGCATGTCAAAGAAGCACAGAATTATCAGGAATATAACGGAAATAATTTCATTATTTTAGGCTGATGTGTTGCGTACAGTGTCAACTAAGTGCTCTGACACACTGGAGTAAGTAGGCCAATAATTGACCTGGTTGAACTTAGGGAATACTTCAAGTATACAACATGCTAGTAACAGCCTACCAACTAAATTTTCCAGATACAACTTGATCAACATAATAAAAACCTATCCCATAAAGTTTTATGTCAAACCACTGTTCTTCAATCCAATACATTTTTATAAATGTGTTTTAAAATATGATGATACAACTTGTTTAACCAGTCTTAAATCATATCAACCCAAGGAGCAATAGCCTAGTAAACACTGTTGTATACAAATATTTAAACTGAAATTGATGGCAAAAAACACACCAGCAGCTAGGACTAGGAATTGTCAATGACCAGTTGCCATGAAACATGTTTTCATCCTTCAATGGATGTAGATTAAATAAACAAAGTGCTTATACCTGATTGTGAAACTATG
This sequence comes from Sardina pilchardus, assembly GCF_963854185.1. Classification (NCBI taxonomy): domain Eukaryota; kingdom Metazoa; phylum Chordata; class Actinopteri; order Clupeiformes; family Clupeidae; genus Sardina; species Sardina pilchardus. The sequence goes on from NC_085015.1 coordinate 20,820,365, forward strand.
CACAAACACGCATGCAGTCAATCATCGGCAGCCAAAAGCATGTGCAACAATTAATGTTTTGCAAACAAATAGATGACAAGACTTAACAAATGTATGATTGAAAGTGACTAATGGCCAAGTCCACACACACATACACACACACACACACACACACACACACACACACACACACACACACACACACACACACACACACACACACACACACACACACACACACACACACACATCAATGGGTGTCCTAACAGGAAATTAGTCAAATGTCAGAGTAGGCTACTTTCATTATTTTAGGTTGTTGTGTTGCATAGGCCTATATAGTGTCAAGTGATCTGACATGCCAGTCTAGGGCATGTCAGAGAAGGAAATCATAACTGAGCTTTGCCAGCACAGGGCTGCACCAAGAACTACACTAGGAACAGTAGGCCTTGTGTTGCACCTAACCCTCATTGCATTATCAATCACAATTACAGAGGGTGCTGAAACTTCATGGAAATATAGCTTAGCCTACTGTATGCCATTTCTTGGCCTACATTTTCTGGAACACCAACTGGGAAGTTCAAGAAGTTTTTGTGTGTAGCTATGCATAGCACTGGTTTTACCGTTTTACCAGCATGTGTTTATACTGGAGAGAGGACATAGAGATGTGCCCTTGTGGGGCTCCAGTAGAAAGATGGGAGACTTGTGGCTTGCGGTGGTAGCCTTTTAAAAATGCAACAATTTCGCTTTTTTTTGTTCCTCTATTTTTCTCGGCTAAGCTCTCATTTCTGCCCCTGGAATCTTCACCGCATTGTTTAGAGATCCTTGAAAAAGCTCCAACTGCTAAGTAAGAGACGCATGTGCTGGGATTTAGGCGCGTAAATCTTGCCGCCAGTTCGCCACAACGTTTAGCACGAGCACGAGACCAGACAGAAGGGTGAAGCTACTACCATGTCCATTCAAGAAAATTAAGAGCGACGGCCAACGGAGACGTTTGCAGTGGAAATTATTTAATGATATGTTTACTGTAAATGCCAGGAATGTTATTCTCTCGTCCCATCTTTTATGAGGAGAGGCGTCTTTAGGCGAATCTGTTTCACATTTAAGGTATCAGAGTCTCCGTATGGTTTTGTTTCTCAACATTGTATTCACAGGATGATGAATGAGCAGAAGGCTATTTTTCTTCACTGTTCGAGAGTGGGAAGAGAGAGTTGCTATTGAAGGTCCTCAATCATTCTTGAATTGTCCATTTATTCAGAAGAGCCATTTGGGCACGCTTAAGCGCTGGAGTTTGAATCTCTTATGGTTAAGTCCAAACCAACCCGCCCTGATGAGGGGCGACTCTTTGGATGGTGTCTGGCTCGACTTCTGGCAGACCTCAATGGGCTCCAATAACATCGTGCTGTCAGGAGTGTCGTCTCACAAGCGGACTTATTTCCCACGGCGTCTGCAAGGGGGCCCAAGGTTGGAAAGGGATTCCGCAGCACCGCAGGCAGTCTCCACTTTTTCAGCCTTTCACTTAAACTCGCTCAATAATCACAGTGGGTTTTCTCTCGGGCTGACTTTCACAATGCGGAGAGAGAAACGAAGAGCAAACTGCCAACTATAATGACTATGTTGATATGAGACGTTTTCCCGGCTGCATTATGTGAGGGCTTAATTGATTGGACTAAATGAATAGGGCGCGGTGGGCTTGCTGCGTCTCCAAAGGTGCAATACAGACTTGTACGCTAGGGGGGAGTATAGCATAACCCTGTTAACTGAGGGCAGGTAGACGGCTCTTCATCCATAAATTATTAATTCTCTCTACCGTTTATTTATAGAAGCCTCCTGAAACCTCCTGTTTCAAGATGTATCCTCTGGTGAGCTGATAAACCATTAACAAAGCTCTTGTCGGCCTGCGGTGAGAAGTTGCTGTTATATTGTCTCTAGCCAAGACTGACCAAAGGTTTTTATTACAGGAACATAGGCTACTGAACATTGATTGAATTATGAATGCATTTGCAAAATTACTTATCATTCTTACCATCTTAAAATAAAGGCCTGTTAAGCATAACTTACATGCAATAAAAAAAAACTTTCATGCATTTAAGAAAGTAAAATATATGGTATAAGGTTCTGACCAAAACATCCAGAAATACTCAAAATTCATCTCTTAAACTTAGAGGGCTTACTATGTTACTGCAGTGCATCATCAGAACCATTTTAGAAGATTTTGGAGAATTTATCTGGCATCATATTTCGAGAATTGGCTGGGTCCTCCAGAGTTAATATTTTGTCTTGGTCTCTGGTGGTCAGTAAAAGGCACTGACAAAACCTTGTGACACACTGACGGTGCAGTGGTGTGATGTGCAAAATACGTCTAGACAGTTTTAATTAAGCGCCAGTCATGTATTAAGCAATCAGCCCCAGTGGGAGAGACAAGTGTAGAAGGTCCCCTCAGCTGATAGGTGGAGAAAGAAAGTTCAGCCTGTCGCCTTGATGAAGGCCAGAGACAAGTCACGATTACACACCCACACACACACACACACACACACACACACATTCTTTGTCTCTCTCGCACACACTCATGCATACAACACACACACACACATACTCACACACACAGGGAAATGTCCACTCTGTGCGTTTGCCAGCTTGTGAGAATCTTCAAGGGAGAAATTCTCACAGGCAAATTAGATTAGAATAACTCAATAACTCAACTAATGAGGAAGTTTAGTTTGTGCTTTGCAGGATAGTGTTTGTGTGCGTGTGTGCGTGCGTGCCAACGGGCAAATGAAAGAATAATGCTTTTAAAAATAATGCTAATTTATTTTGTAAATAGTGTTCTGTGACTATGCCATGTTTATTGATGCCCATATATATCGCCCATATAATGCTCATTATATAAAGTTATAAATGTAGCCATCTGAGCACCTGAGGATGAGTGGTTTCCAATCCATCTGTTGTGATGTTCAGCACTCTCTCTCTCTCTCTCTCTCTCTCTCTCTCTCTCTCTCTGTCTCTCTCTCAGATCCACTATCTCCTTTTCTGTTTCCTTGCTTCATGTCATTCATCCTGTCTCCCCCTGTGCCTCTGTCTTGCTGTGCTGAAGAGCCTCATTGCATCCTTCCTTTCTATTCCTCCTCTGGGTGGCATTGTTTTTTTCTACTCCTGGCTGTTTCTTCCCTCTTATCCTCTCTCTTTACCCCCACTCTTCTTCCTGACCCCCCCCCCCCCCACACACACACACACACACACACACACACACACACACAGAGAGAGTCCTCCCACCGACCGTGGAGCTTACATAAGCCGGTCCGTATGCAGCGATAATCTGATCTGGCTGTGAGTGTGTTTGATCAAGGCAGAGCATCAGGAGGTTCTGACACTGTCAAATTGTTCCCAGTTATGCAAGAGGCATCCAGCCCCCCCCCCCACACACACACACACATATACTCACACACATCTCCCCACCCTGACCCCCCCTTCACCACCGCTATGTCAAAATCATCATTAATCCCAGACACTGACACTAACTCTGCTCATCAGTCTAACCAAGTCTAAATATTTGCTCTTATGATAGAAATAAGTAACTTTTAGCAGCTTTTAGCAGCATTTAGCAGCGTCTCCAAAATTGCTGTGCAACATAAACAGTGTTTCTCTGTTCCTGTAGGCCCTCTGAAGTGTGAACAAAAGTATATAAAAAAAATACCTCAAAGTGTACATAAACCAAACCTGCCAATCTAGCAACAAAGTCATCAGAGGTCTTTTTTTCCCAAAACACAAATCATGAAAAATGCCTTTAATCTAAATACTTCAGTCAGTACTTTAGTCTAAGCCTAACTTTCTTAGGGTTTAAATTACGTCAATCTGCCTAATTCACAATATTGTCATCCTTTCTGAGTACTCTACCTACATTTAAATGTGCCTTTCTCTTTTCCAACGTGTGCCATTGTGTCTGAGAATAGTTCTTGTTCTTTTTTAAGATAAATATACAAGAATACATATTTGTAATTGTGTTTTTGTATGATGTTACTTTGTTTCTGGAGTGAAATAAATGGTATGTGTTTTGACTATGCTGTGTAGTAGTGAGTAGTATAGACCCCATAGGGTATAAGAGCGTGTTGTGTGTCTGCACTGCCTTGGTTAACCCCACACCAGCTCACCTAGTCCGCTTGTCTGCTCTCGGCTCACTGAACCCCCTTAAGCGCGTTACGTCTCCTGGAATGCACAGCACAAATCATATGAGGACAAGCTGCATGAGCTCCTCCTGCCTCCCAGGATCAACACATCAACACATTACTGTACAGAGACCATGTTTCCCACAACACTGTGTCCCCAGCATCCTATCCTTCATCTCTTGTTATGACAGGCTTGTGGTCATGATAGTCCATTAGGTACAAGGTGCTAGGACGAATTTTGACAAGTACAGGGACAAGTCTGTTCGGATATCTACGTCAGTCTCCTTTGAGACTGATTTGATTACACGTAAAAGAGGACCCTTTTCCTATGAGCTTTAGAACAGTCGTATCACATTCACATCAACACTCTCAATCAATGGAAACAACCCTATAACATCAGCAGTGTGCTAGACATCAATATCATGACAACACAGACATAACGCCCACTGCTACCCTCCACACATGTACAACCATCCCTAATCAC
>NC_085015.1:20829987-20874987 GCF_963854185.1 Sardina pilchardus
CTTTAGTGTTCAGTAGTGATACCTTCCATTCCATGTGGATAACGGATAGCCTAGTATGCCTGATCACCTTTCCATTAAATTGCCCAAACTGTAACTGTTCCTTTCATCAAACCTATAGCCTAGTATAGCCTTAGTCTATTATTTGTATGGGGTGTTTGGGAGAAGTTGGTGAGTAGTGGGACCAGTTGGCCAGAACTTTACATTTTCTGCAACAAAGGTCTTGTTAACAGTTTTGATGAAAACAATGAAACATCGTTGACTCAGACTCGAAGTAATCGTCTTGACCAGAGGCCACTATGGGTACGCTAATCCTGTTATGTAAGGAGTCGTTCAATTCACTTTCTAAGCTCCCATCCACTAATCCGTCGGCCTCGTTCGTTAGTTCATCGGCAGAACAGACACTTGTGGCTCGTTAACGTTTTATTTCATTCATGAACGCACAGGGATACCCAATCAGCCCCGGGTTCCGCACTGTCTCGGCGTAATCTTTCCAATTTGCCTCGATGTCGCAGAGAGAAATGCGCGCCTTCTGGAGCGGCCGTGACGCTGCGCTGACGCTCCTCCGCCAGCATTGAGAGAGCGGGGAAAAGGGGAGGGAGAGAGCAAGCGAAAGAGAAACGCGAGTGGACTCTGTATTCAAGGTGAAGATCAATCCTGCGGCACGGGCGATCAAAATTACACCCGGCGAAGGACGCTGACGGAAAAAAACGCACGGAAAAATGGAGGTTCCGCGCGTGGGACACAGCATTAGCAGCCCCACGAGTCCGTGTGAAGACATGATCAAGAATTTGAGTTTGGAGGCGATTCAGCTGTGTGACAGAGAGGGTAAGAGTCACCGAACGCGCGCAGCGCTATAGCGGCACGGGCTGTGTACGTTGTGATTGACTGGTGTATCCATCATTTGCCGGTGGTAGTCGGGTATCCCTAAGGGAGTAAGGAAACGGGAAAGCATCAGACAAAACCGACACCACTGGTTTGTTTCATGCAGGAGCAGAACTCGCAATTATACATGTAATCTTTTGTCGGTGGTTCCTTTTATAATTGCAGTTTTGTCTGTTAAACAACCTCGTTAATATGCAACACCAGGAAGAAAAATCAAGCTATGTCTTTTTTTATCCTGTTTCAGTGGAAATGTATGGAGAAGGGTGCGTTAACGTAAGGCAATCTTGCAGGCATTGTTTCAGTGTCAAGGAAATGCTGTTTCAGTACCATGGACACAGACCTCCGGTGTGATGTCCAAACGCAAAGGGGGGAAGCTCTCAGTTGTCGCCCTCGTCAATATAAATCGCAAATAACATAGTCAATGAGATTATACGCTAACTTTTAACCCGAGCAGTTTATATACAATTTGAGAGACGTTACAATATACGGCCGGTAACATTGACTGCAATCTTGAAACAAATCGATATATGATTTTGAAGAAATATGGCAATTTCGCTGATTCATGCGCCTTTCAGAGTGTAGACTACGATAGGATGCCAAGTTGAGCATGGGACGAGCATATCTTTCCAACCGTCTTACCATTTTTTCCATGCTTCCAGGGCGGCCTATATGGCATCTTTAGGATTTCAATTTAAATCCAAAGGTCAACATTAAGTTAACAGTCAGTTCAAATGTGAAGGGAACATTATGTCATCTTGGAACTTGTAAATACACTTAGATTCTTTTAAAAATGTAATTTGCATGCAGTGCATTGCTTAGTATGAAGACAAGCTCAAAATTAGAATGAGTTTGAGAAAAACAACCCCCACACACACGTACACGTGTCCCAAAATAGCTACTTTGTATTCCTCTCCATTCTTCTGTATAACCTGAAGTCCCCCAGCCATTTCTCTAACAAGGCTGAGAGAAAGAGAGGGGGGGGGGGGGGGGGGGGGGGGTCAGGAAAGAGAAAGGCAACGGAGAGAAATATAGATGGTAAAGAGTGAGGTGAGAATGAGAGAAAAAAAGACAGAGAGAGGAAATTGAGAAAGAGTGGGACAATAGGCTCTCACTGACAGCCCCAGCCAAAAAGCATAAAAAAAATAAAATAAATAGAACTCTCTCATCCTCTACTCCCCTCTACTCTGCTGTCTTGTCACTTTCCTTAAATGGGCAACAACATGTGCATTCATGCCATTTCCTGCCTATTCAGTCTATCCCCATCCCCTGTCCTGCTGCCTTTTCCCTGGAGCCTAACCCTCCACTCTCCACGCTCTCAGTGTGTTGGCATTATTCACATTGACCAGCCTATTTCCCGTTCAGCCGTGAAGGTACAGGGGGATTGTGGGTAAACGTTGGAACGTGCACCATTTCCCTTCGAGGCCCTCCACGCCCCCCCCCGAGCGGCGAGGCACGAGGCGACGTCTGATATGAAGTGGAGCACATAATGAACTCTCTCCTTTGTGCTCCCAGACGCTCGGAGATGAAGCGATAAAAAGTCGTGTGGGGAGAGAAAAAGAGATATTTCCGTTCCCATCCGCGGAGGCTGTAGAGGCTGTGGAGGCTGCGAACGCTCGCATGGCTCGTCTAACGTTCCACGGTGTTCCATCGTTGTGATACTCTCCTCTCAAGTTTGACTTTCAGCACCAGGCGTGTGTGGCTCAGGGAAGAGGGAGAAACATTACTGTTGTTTCTCTGAGATGAGACACAGCCGTGAGTCACGGCGAGCCCTTCTGTTTAGCCTCGTCTGTTCTGTTCACCCATCCTCTTGTTTCTCACCCCGTCTAAGGATGTCGGGGGGGAAAAAAGCCCAACTTCGCTCAGAATCATTTGCAATGTTTCATGTCCTTTTGTAGCTTTTCATCCTTGTTCTCTTTGTGCAATTAAGGAGGTTAAATTTCAGTGTTTGCCAGTGGAATCTGTTCATAAAGGTGTAGTCGTGATTCAAATTCGTAGCAAACCTCCACCAAACTGAATCAGCAACAGTGTGTGTGGTGTCGTATGGAAGGCCTTCGTACACTGGTGCGGCCTGTCCATTTGGACCGTGTGAGGATTGCATAGTCATGTGTGGGTGAGGTCATGATCATGGATTAAGATGGCATCTGCATGTCGTCCTCTAGACAAAGCTCTAATCCAAGGTATGCTGCACAGTCAAGGTACTGAAGCAGGCACGCTCTCTAGAGATTGAGATTACTCAGCAACACTTGGATGTGCCTATCTTAGAGTTGGAGCTCAAGCGCAAAGAAGGCTGGGGAAATCAAAGGAGACTTTGATTTAAAGGTGCTCTCCTCAATTACAGTGGACTTTTCTGTCGAATTCGCTCTATTTCTTCCTCCCTGTTCTCTCCATTCTGTTTGTGTCACCTGTGCACATGAGCTACGATTGACTGTTATGTTCAAATCTCAACAATGTTTCACCAGGATCAAGGACCTCACCTTTAAACATACTCCCTCCCCGGGTATTTTTCCAACGTTGACATGGTATTGCGATTGTAGTGCTGTGTGCTTGTGGAGGATGAGGAGGGCATTTGAGTTTAAGGGCAGGGTCTAAGGATGAGAACATTTGAGTTAAAGGACATTTCTGGTGATTTTTCACATACAGTAGATCTCCAATGAGCCCCCATGTTCATGCCCCTACAGTGTGGCACTATTAGCTGCTATGGCAGCTCTACCTATTGGCTGCAGCAACGCAAGCTAGGTAAAACCGATTGTTTTCAGGGGGGTTTTCGTACCAACTTTACTCGGTGACCTCGAGAAACCGAGTGAAAAATCGCGGGATTCTCTTTAGAGGGCTGGGTCTAAGGATGGGAAGGGCGTTGGAGTTAAGGGCTGGGTCTAAGGCTAGTCATACAGTAGAGTAGCTGACTGTAGACGTACCAACAGCTGCCAGGACATTTACATATTTAGATGAGTGGGTGGAGATTGAGAGGGGCGGGGGTTAATGCCTCAGGAGTAATTGGCATCCACCAGATGGGGCAAGGCTTTTGTGTGTGTGTGTGTGTGTGTGTGTGTGTGTGTGTGTGTGTGTGTGTGTGTGTGTGTGTGTGTGTGTGTGTGTGTGTGTGTGTGTGTGTGTGTGTGTGTGTGTATGTGTGGATGTGTGGATGTGTGTGTGTGTGCGTGTGTATGTGAGAGAGAGCGAGAGAGAAGGGGAGAGAGAGATGTCTTTCTTTACAAGTATGTGTGAATGTGAGAGCATTTCTTTGTGTATTGTGCTCCTCTGTGTATGTATAGGCCCATGTGTATGTTTATGTGTGTGTGGGTGTATTTGTTCTATATGACTGACAACCAATGGTCTGTCGTGTGGATGTGTTTATGCATGTATATTGTATGTATGTGTATGTATATGTATATGCGAGCGTGCGTGCGTGCGTACGTGCATGTGCGTCTGCGTGTGTGTGTGTGTGTGTGTATGTGTGTGCATGCTTGCGTGTGTGTGTGTTTGCCCTTGCTTGCCCAGCTGTGTGAGCAGAGGCCATTCCAGGAACCTTGCCATCTGCCCAGACAGTCGAGCCCCTGAGATGAATGTGAACTTTTCTAGCGCGCACCATCAATTTGCTAATTGTGCTGGCCGTGCTCGCGACGCGAGATAAACAAACGCAACAAAAGGCAGTTCTGGAGCGTATAAGGGCCCGATTCATCATTAGGAGTCCATTCTGCGTGGAGTGATTACTGTAGCCAGATGCTTGCGCGGACCGACTGGTAGCCAATTATGAAGTCGTTCTGTTCAAGCAGGCGATGAAGGCCATTTGTCTCTTAGGACATTTGCTGAAGGCTTCAAACCAGAAACACATCTAGTGGTGCCATTATGGAGTAGTTCTGTATTAAGAAGTAATATTGTGCTGGATAGAAGGTCATTAGTGGTGGTGGGTGTGTGGTTTAAAATATTTAAAACATGCTATACTATACTCTGCAACTGTGTATATTTTCCTCTCAAAAGGGCTATGAGTAAGGAAGAATTGATAGAAACCTCTAATGTTAAGTGACTGAAATGACTGGTGGAAAGTCATCATGGCCAGCATGATGAACACATTTAGAAAAACTATGCAGCTTAACATTTTCACCATGATGAAAACAACAAAGCAAATGCAGAATGCAGACAGTTGTTGACATGAGCCGAGAGGCCTCCCAGCACCCACCCCCTACTGCGGTCGCACACTGTTTGGAAACATGCACAAAAAAACAGTATTAAGAAAACAAATCTGTCCGAATTCATTAGCTAATATGGTGGCATTACTGAAAGCCATCTCTCTCTCTCTCTCTCATCTGTGTATGTGAGTGTGTGTGTGTGTGTGTGTGTGTGTGTGTGTGTGTGTGTGTGTGTGTGTGTGTTCTTGTGTGTGAGTGCCTGTGTGTGTGTGTGTGTGTGTGTGTGTGTGTGTGTGAGAGAGAGAGAGAGAGAGAGAGAGAGAGAGAGAGTGCAATGACAATATTGGCAGAGAGATTGAGGCTTCGCACACACAGCATGCCTCACAGCTTCGCCGGCCGTCCAAGGAACAGTGTGTGTCCCACTCTTGGCCCGGCCCCGCTGCTTCACGTCTCCCCTCTGACAGGGGTGGAACAGAATGTCTCCGCCAGAGAGGACCAGGTCCAGAGAGCAGCCCCAGCGCTGCCAGATCTGGGCTTAATGGAAGCGTGAGGAGGCATGGGCCAGGGCCTGATCAGGTTCTTTCAGGGCCAGAGGTGCATTCAAATCCTCAGACATATAAGAGAACGTTTGAGAACGTTCATCAAACAGTTTTCCAATAGCCTTGAGTTTTCGGCAAACAGTCTGAGGAGTTCTCCGCGAACGTGCATTGGAAATGGACGTGAGTTTGACGAAGGCAACAATGCCATTACCGTTAGAATGGAATGTTCACTAAATCTAATTTAACTGTTCAAAGAAAACATGTTCAGCACGAGCGTTGGCCACTGTTTGCCAAATTTGAACGCACCTCAAGTCTGGGCCAAATGTGGGCTCCATCTGCGCTGCTTGGGAGCCAAATCAGGACTGAATCAGGATCAGAGTGGCCAAACTGGGGCCCAAACTGGGCCCAGATCAGTGCTGTTTACACCAGAGCTGGACCACGACTGCAACTGGGCCGGATTAGGACCACACCAGGGCATAGTCTGTTCAGGCGCTGGCCTCCATCTTAACACACCATAGCCTCTTTTTCCATCTCTCTGCACCCTGCAATTGTGCTATATTATGATACCAGCAACTTAGAAAAAAATAAATATCTGAATCTCAGAGGCTGATTGGCTGAGGCGCTGCCGCCCGTCGTAAGGTAATGTGATGAGACTCTCTCAAATGACCCGTGAAAACATCCCATTTGCCCGCGGGGGGGGGGGCGGGCACACACACGGGGAGCCCAGAGTGATTGGAGGAATGAACATTCCAGGAAGCGGCGCCCTGAAAAGAGGACAGGCTGACAGCTTATAGATTTGGACGCTGCATGATCAGCTCACTCCCTGCCTGCATTACATCAAGAGTGGCCGTCTGAGTGCTGAGCCTGCATGCCACTGAGGGGTGTGTTATTGCGCTGTTGTGGCGGCGTAATGCAATTCATGTAGTCTTATAGCTGGGGCTATTATTATACGCCTGCCAATGCCTTATGGAGAAAAGCGTGGGGCGCTCGGTGCAATAGCACATTGATTTTACATTAATTTTGACACACACTTACTCAAGCATGTAGAGCGTGTGCGATGTGTATGTGTTTCTGTGTGTCGATATTTATGTGTGTGTGTGTATGTGTGTGTGTGTGTGTGTGTGTGTGTGTGTGTGTGTGTGCGTGTGTGTTTAGATAAGGCGGTTCTAAATTATAGGTTAAATACTGTCATTATGGGTGCAGGTTGCTGTTGAATAGACCAAATTAGCCTATGCATAGTTACACTGAGTGGGTGTGTTGATTCTATTGTAGAAAGGTGAAGCATATAATGTATAGCGGAGGACTCCATACAGCGTGGGGCTTTGGTTCCTCTCCTGTAGTGCTCTCCTTACTAAGTGCTGGAACAAATCAATTATCAGAAGTGTTTTTATAAATAACTTATCCCACTGAGTCATCAGGAGGCATCTGTGCACATCCCACTGCGGTGAACTAGCAATCAGCAGTGTGTGTGTGTGTGTGTGTGTGTGTGTGTGTGTGTGTGTGTGTGAGAGAGAGAGAGAGAGAGAGAGAGAGAGAGAGAACGTGTGTGAGAGAGAGACCAAAGGTAGGTGGGTCAGGTGTAAACATCTTCCTAACCACTGAAGAAAACACTACTTACAGTAAACTTACATCTTCACCTGTATGTGTGTGTGTGTGTGTGTGTGTGTGTGTGTGTGTATGTGTGTGTGTGTGTGTGTGTGTGTGTGTGTGTGTGTTTGTAATGCGTCAGGGATGCAGCAGTGCTCTGGAGGTCGTGCAAGCGTTGGCTCCCCCTCTTCCCCTGTCTGACCTCCACAAATCAGCCTCCATTACTGTCAGCCAGGTCTCCCACACACCACCCCCTCCTCCCCTCTCTAATCAAGCAGCCATCATTTACTCAGCAAGGCCCACCCAAAGTAGCTGAGCGGCGTTTTGGACAGACCGTAGAAAAAAGGCAAGCTGAGGTGAAACCCAGTGTGTGGGCCCCCCGCGAAATTGGAATAGGAGGAATTCCGGAGAGTTCTGGAATGTTGTCTGGCGATTACGGAGTGGTGGTTTTGCTGCCAGAGGAGCCTGGCTGACCGTGACTTCCCAGCTTAGAGGTGTCATCAGCAGCAAGGGGCTGGCATCCGCCGAGACATGAGAACAGGAGACAGACGCGGATAAAAGAGGCTTAACTCAAAAACAAAAGTTGGAAAGTCGTCGGAAATAAAGTAGGAAAAGTAAATAGGTGTCTAGGACTTTCTATGTGACAACCATACAAACAGACCCAATTTTATGTTCATTTAATGTTTGGAAACTGGGTTTTTAGTTAGATTAAACCTTAATGTTTTATCAATTGACAGAAATCAGCTGTCAGATGGTGTTAGGGGGTACCATATTTTTTTGACTATTTGTCACAGTTGACACACAATTTTGCTTCCAATAAATGGTTTAACCGAGTTAAGCGGATGTCTGGGTGAATCCTGCTCTACTCTACTGGGAGAGGCTGTAATGCTGTAATACCGCGAGGGGGACGTTGTTATGGGGGGCATTTATGGACTGAAATCCTGTCTTGGTATTTAGCCAGAGAGGGGCGGCTCAGAAATCACTCAGACCTGTTGCCTGGCGATTGCATGTACAACCCCCCCCCCCCCCCCCCCCCCCCCCCCCCCAAAAAAAAGAACTGACAAACAACATGTACCATCTCTCGTTACCATGGCTGCGACATTCTTTACCCAACCAGCTAAGGTGCCTCCGAGAGTGGAAAGCTCCTAGAAACGGATTAGCCAACCACCAGTCCGATAGTGTCATATATCATGAAGGCATGTTTACTTAGCACTGGTCCTCTGTAGACTTTTATCTTATCCTCTGACTGACTGCGTAGCACAAGCACACTGCTGGAAAAAGATATACTGTAATTCGTTTTATAGGAGTATACTATACTACAGTACTATACTCTTCAGAAAAGTATCATTCAACTTCTCAAAAAGCTAATAAAACCAAGTCCATTTCCGGATGGATGGACCTAAGCATTTCTTATGCTAGTCTTTTTTTAGCGAGGCCATTTCTATTGTACACAGGACAGGTGTTCAGTTCCTTATGCTATAGGTAGGGGATTTCCAACACAGACCGATCAGCAACCAAGCCTCTTTAGCATTACACTATCATGACGCAGGACAGAACAATAGGCTGCCAGCAGTCCTGAACACGCTGTACACATGGTACACGCGGTCCATCATGGCTCCGTCCCTCCTTCACGGTACAACATGTGCTGCCAGTAACCTCATTGTCCATCCAAAGAACCGAAACAGCAGAAGACACATCAACAAGCCGATTTACATTGCACGAGATGCAACAGCCATGCACAATAGCCTGGCAGCAGATGCCAACACGCTCCGCGCTGTACCCAGGATGCAGGATCCATAAAGGCCCAACACGGTATAACATGCACTGCTAGCAGCCTGAATACCCAGCTAAAGCAGCAAATACATCACCAACAAAGCCTTCATGAGCAACAACTAGGCTTCTTAAGCAAATGCGTATCCCCCCTTTGACACGGATTCTTAAAAAGGTCACAAGCCCAGATGCCCAACCAAAGAACGAGCACTGCTAAAAAATATCAACAGAGCAGCCTTCATGAACATTTCACTGGCATTTTCAAGCAGGCAACGTCCTCCATTGGTGTTTTAGGCCCACATCACCCCCAGAAGGCTCAACAGTGTCTGGCATCCTGGACCCAGACCATTTACTGCGCTTTCCCTCCTGACAAAAACTAACATCCGTGCGCCACAAATTCCACCCACTGTGCAGAATAGATGACGGGCAGGACTGAGGCTAATGCTTAAGGGTTCTCCCTTCCACATCCCATAATGAGCTTTGGAGTCTCCCATCAGCGTCTCCGTGCCATTACTCAGCACTGCTTATTCAGCTCCTGCTGCATTGGAGGCGGAGGAGGAGGAGGAGGAGGAGAGGGGGGGTGGAGGAGAGTGTGGGAGGTGGAGGCTATCCCATCATGCATTTTGAGTAAAGCTCTCAGCCGCAGACATCAGAGGGAGGATGGTGTTGGTGTTGGAGTCGACGGTGGTGGTGGTGTTTTGCTTTGGCAGACATGTTTTTTCCTGGAAAACAATACCGCTGTGTAAAAGCCTGTCTGTCGTTACTGTCATTCCTGGCCACAGATTAAGCTCTCAGGAGGAGCTTAGCTTGACACACACGCACACACACACACACACATACACACACATACACACACAAAGGAGTGGGTGTGAGTGTGAGTGTCAGTGTGTTTGCCAGCGTTCCAGGATCTCACGTCAAAGCAGAGATCCTCACCCTCCTTTGAACCAGATAAAATGACAAGCATCCAAACCCATTGTATACAGAGTATAGGAAATTCTTCATGCTAGAAAGGTATAGGGGGCAATGTTCAGGGAGAACAAGAGCTGGCTATTTTATATACTGTATCACATTTTGAACAAGAGAATAAATCTAACCGACTTCGAATACACACATGCACATACATAAAGGACATACATTAATCCTGGCATATAATGAATTGAACAAAGTAGATCATAGGCCTAGCAGTTGTAAAATAAGACCAAACAATGACTCTGTCAGCTGATGAAAGTGTGAGTGTTCTGGGCGTCCATGAGGACGGTGAAGCGTGAACTCGCGGAGACAGACAGGGCGAGGAGCCTTCAGCGAGTTCTGGTGCAGACGGGCGTGAAATCTTCCAAATGCGTCAGCCTGAAACTGTGCGTTGGCAAATGTACAGCTCTCTGCTTTTTCACTGCTTGTTCTCTCGTAGGAGTGCGTCTGAGAGCTTTAGACTGCGATGAGAAAAAGAGAGAGTGAGTGAGTGGAGAGGAGAGTGTGTGTGTGTGTGTGTGTCTGTGTGTGTGTCTGTGTAAATGTGTGTGTCATTCATTGTATGCTTGTATGTGTGTATATGTGTACATACTATGTGTGTATGTGCGTATTCATGCCTACATGCATATGTCATGTGTGTGCATGTGTGTGTGTGTGTGTATGTGTGTGTGTGTGTGTGTGTGTGTGTGTGTGCACCTGTGTTGGGCCTCAGCTGGGGTGATGGCTGCCTGCTCAGGGACTAGTGAGGGCGGTAATTTAACCATGTGGTGGTGCTGGGGATTTTTAGAGGGCGCCATTAGTGGAGGAGTTCTGCTTAATTACTCCCGAGCATCACTTGACACAGACAGCCAGAGTGCAAGCGAAATAATGACTTTGCGCGCCCGCTTCAAGGACAATCCACAGCCCGGCAGAACGCAGCTGTTCTAGAACACTCTCCCAGCGCTGCCTTGGCGCCGTGACGGGGCAGAACAGCGGCCGTTTGATGTGTCGTTCCGTTTGAAGCCGTGCCGTGTTCTCACACAGCCGCTGCTGCCTTCATTATGGTAACCACGGAGAATGAGTCAGCAAGTTAGCATATTCAAGTTAGCAGTTGGGTAATTGCTGAGTTCATGGGATGGGAGTGAATGAAGGGTTGCTTATCATTAGATTAACAAATAAAACCCCTCAAAGGGTTTCAGTTTGAGAATGGCCAGTCATACGGGAGGTCTGATCCAAACCCATGTGATTGTGTATAGCTAAACTGTGGAAGGAGAGGCACAGTCCCACACTGCACTCAAACATGGAGCCTTATACCACAAAAAGACTAACTTGCGGTCACTAGTTTGTGGCACAAAGAGGGCATCTACAAGTCAACACATTTACGCCACTAAGAGTTTGTGTCCAGTGGTGTTAACCTCTAAGAGGTTAGCATGCTAGCACGCAGGCGTACACCCAGTGGATGTTAACAGCGGCCCCCGGCGTGTCAGAGGTGTGAGAGGAGGTGATGTTGATTCCTTGTCCAGCCGTGGCCTCCTCTGCCCTCACTGACCGCGTGCAGCGCACACTGGACGCATGGTGATGAGGTGTCTGGAGGCCATTCGGCGTAGGTGGCATTCAGATGACAAATGATTCAATTATTGCACACCGCCCCCCTCCACCACCCCACCTCCTCCTGCTCTCTGCCGCCTCAGCACTGAATGGCAGTGGGGGTGAGTGAACGACCATCAGACACGTCACCGCCGATGAAATGCTCCGATGGGTCGACCCACGGGAAATACGACCCACGGAGAAAAGACCCGTCGAAAGGCCTATTCATAACCACTTACGAGACTCCACAATCGCTCATACATGCACCCACAACACACACACACACTGATTCACTCATGGAGAACGCACAGTATGGATTTTCTGTCCCCCCCCCCCCCTTTCCTGGTTTAGGCCCCCAAGGCCATTGGCCTTTACATTTCTGCTCCACGGCTCCCATCCCACCCCCCAGTCCCTTCCGGCACACACACACACCAACACATACACTGAAACACACACACTGAAACACACACAGAGAAACACTCACACAGTGATTCTGCCCATTAATGCGCCGAGTCGCTACTTTGCCTCTATTTTTGGCCTCCTGACTAAAGCCCATTATAAAATATGAATAGACGGCGATGCCCAAGGCGGGGGAACGGCGCATCTTTAACTGGCGCGATGCGCGGGGAGGGAACCCTGCTGGCACACCGACTGCAGCATGGTAGAGCGGGCACACGGCAAACCACTGCCTCATCACCGCCGCCATCACCGTGGTGATGCAGAGAGCGTTTTGATGATGTGCAAAATGAAAGCTAGCGGCAGTTTAATGGACGTCTTGTAGCACGACGTTCTGTCCTTAGTCTAAATTACAGTGGACTCGGTAGAAAGTTGTGCTGATGCGCTTTATATGGCTTTGTTATGCTCCTACAGAAGTTGTGAAGACTAGCGCCTGCGTTATTTAATCTACTGCAGGACTTGCATAAAGACTTTATCTTTTGTTTGTTTTATTATCATTTTCAGAAAAAAAAATCTCTGTGTTATTATATAACTATTCTGCAAAATATGTCCTTAACTGGGTAGTGTGAGGCGCTTTAATCTTGCTCAGCAACTGGGCTTTTTAAAAAAATTGTTCACCATGCAATCAGCATATCTGAAAGGGGGTCAGATTCCACAAACTTACAGTACGTATGCAGATGCAGATCAGACCTCAAAACAGACTTAGGACTTATAATGACAACGGAGGAGCTTTCTCATAAGTCAACAGCAGTACACAGTTTCATCAGAAAAGCACCAGGCACTTGCACAGAAAGGGTTTCTGGTGCGTGTGATGCAATGTGCAAAAAAACACAATTATGTAACGGAAAACTCAGACTGGTTATTTGATGCAAAAATATTCCCCTCTGCGTCTGAGCACACAGTTTAAACATTGAATCAAATCAGACAAATAATTTGCACAGAAATCTGTTTAAATTCATTCTATATTGCAAAGCCACTTTTTACCCTGCACTTACTGTATATGCTGCGTAGCATAGAGATTAGTAAATATTAACTAATATCAACTAATATTCTAATAAAACCATTGTAACTAACAAAGTCCTCACTCTGTAGCAAGCACGGGAAATAAAAGTTAATAAAAGTCTCTGGATGATAGGCAGAATGAACTGAGAGAACCCTTTGGGAAGTTAACTGATTGTGGGCATCATCAGGCTGTGGGCTGGTGTCTGTCCCCCAGCATATGAGTTGGGAATGTGAGACATTCTACACCAGCTCCCTGATTAGCATCACTCTCAGTGGAAGCTCCTCTGTGTCACATTGCATGTTAATTGTTCACTGTTAGATGGCGGAGCAAAACAAAAGCACACATTCTCTCTTCTGATTGTGTGTGTTTGTGTGTGTGTGTGTGTGTGTGTAGGCGTATGTGTGTATGTGTGTGTGTGTGTGTGGGCCCAAGCCACTGAATTTTGGTGCGGGGGATTCTGGGTTCACCCGTGGGTCCGGGTGAAAGGGGGCCTTGTCAGGGTCTTTGGGGAGTGGCCGGCCGGGGGAGGAGGATGTGAGGAAGGCCTTTGTCCAGGCCTCTGTGTGCTTGGTCTGTTCGCTGCGGTGGCATCAGGGACGCTGTGGCTACTACAGAGACAAAACCAGTCGAGAAGAATAAACGCATTGGTTCATTTTTAGATTTCAGCTCCGATTTAGATCTCAACTAGACTAGTGTATGCACCAAGGTCATCATGGGTGGAACCGGATTGTCCGACAGCACTGGAACTTCACGCGCACACACCATGGCAACAGTTCCCCATTCCAGAACCAAAGTGTTCCAGAACCGTTTCCGAAAGCTCCACAAGGACTGACTCTTCTTTCCTCTTTGCTCGGAGCCTTTGAGGATGCCGACATGATTGAGACATGCCAATCAGTGAATCCTCCAACAACAACACATTCTTGTGAGGTTAGACAAGCGGCCTCTCCCTTAAGTTATGACACAGAACCCTTGAGTGACCCGTCTCCCGGGGAGGAGAGCTAGCTGTGAGTGCTGCAGCGGCCCACTCCAAACAATGATGTCATGCTTTTTGGAATGGTGACAGACATAGCGAAGCGGGGTGGGGGTGGGGGGGGGGGGGGGGGGCGTGAAGAGGTGGGAGCCAGAGAGAGGACTGCTGTGTGATGGGATTTTTACTCTCTTGCTAATGGGAGAGAGAGAGGGCGTGGAGCAGCATGGGAGGGGGGGTGAGTGGTGTTGTATTTTTTGGGGATTTGGAAAGATTATCCTCTGGGAAAGGCGTGTGACAGCTATCAGCCCTCCCTCTTGCACTGTGATATGTGTGCGTGTGTGTGACAGAGAGAGTGTGTGTGTGTGCCGTCTGTGTGTCTTCATACTGTATGTGTGTGTAGGTGTGTGTGTGTGTTTCCTATCGTGGCGTGCCGCTCGTTGCTCTCATCCTGCACCGCCGGCCGATGACATAATAATCTCAGCCGTCCCCTTCCTGTGGGGAGCCAGTGCACCCATCTCTCTCTCTCTCTCTCTCTCTCGCTCTCTCTAAGCCCTCTTGTCCAGGCCAATCGGCTGCCGGGACAGCCTCCGGTCCCTGCGTGGGACAGAGGGGTCAGTCACCAAACAGTAGGGGCTGTACACACACACACACACACACACATGCACGCATACAACACAGGACTCACTCACTGCCACTCAATCACTCAGCTACTGTTGCTGCCGCCGCTGCTGCTGTTTCTGTTTCTGCTGCTGCTGCTGACTTGACTGACTGACCGCCACTGGACTGTGCCAGAGGGAACGCTTCTGAGTGGACAGTGCAACTGAGTGGGGTCAGCATGAAAAGCCTGCGTCCTGCTGGTAGGTGCTGAGGCCGGTAGACCCGTCTCGCTTGGCTATAATCATCCTGTGTGTTGGGGTTGGGGATGGGGGGATAAGCTTCTTGCATCATCGGCTGTCTTGTGAGTTGTCATTTAAAGCAAAGATTACAGAGAGAGAGAGTGAGAGAGAAAAGAGTAGAGGGGGATGGGAAGAGAGAAGAGGAACTGTTGTTCATATTGTGTGTGTGTGTGTGTGTGTGTGTGTGTGTGTGTGTGTGTGTGTGTGTGTGTGTGTGTGTGTGTGTGTGTGTGTGTGTGTGTGTGTGTGTGTGTGTGATACATGTGCTGTCATTTAAAGCATAGATGGCTGAATGGGACTAAGAGTATATCAGAGAAGTTTACATTTCTGTCATTAAACTAAAGTGTCTGGTACATCTGTATGTGGGAGAGTCTTTTCGATTGTGGTGCAATACTAGATAGATAGATAGATAGACAGATACTTTATTGATTCCCAAGGGGAAATTCAAGACTGCACATCATGTGATTTGTACTTGTATGAGAATTCATTATGTCCATGTTAGATGTAGCTCATAAGATCTATGGTCAGATGTGTTTTCCCTCTGGATACTGGCATACTCATTGGTGAGAAGATTATCTTAAGATACTTAAAGTATAGTGCAGATGAATATTGCATTGCCAGTATGTGTGCTTATTGTGTGTAAACCCATACATAGCCTTAGTGCGGTTAGCTTTTCCAGTTGAGCTACAGTAGGAAAGTAGTAACCCACTGAGTGGAGAAGCAACAGGCACACTCAGCATATACTGCCATTCAGTTCCCACAGCTGTGGCGGCAGCAGCAGTGCAGCGGCAGTGGCACCACCCACAGATGGGCAGATTAATAATCCCCGGATAACTCCCTCTCTCCCTCTCTCACACACACAAACACACACACACACACACACACACACACACACACACACACACACACACACACACACACACACACACACACACACACACACACACACACACACACACACACACTCATACACACACACACTGAAAACAAACACACAGATACAAACACACACCACACACACACACTTTTTACTTACTTTTCTCTCATTCTCGTTCTGTTAAATCCTGCTCAGAATTACGTTTCATTCAATCATCCCTAAACTCTAAAGAGCTGCAATGCTATAACCCCAATAAACAGCTGCAGAGAGAAGAGTGGAGAGAGAGAGAGAGAGAGAGAGAGAATGAGAAAGACAGAACAAGGGGAATAAGAGAGGGGAATGAGATAGAACTGTCAATGTCAAGACACCATGCTAAGTATTTTTCTTATTTGATCAAAAGCTTTTTAGATGTGAGTCATCAAACTCATGTCATCCTCTCAAAACACTTTTTCATCAGCAGCAAGCCATCACATCTGCCTCGACTACTTGCGTAACTTTACTCAGAAAGAAATGAACATGTGTCATAAAAAAGATTAATTTTCTGTCATGGTCTTCAGAAGACTCCCGAAATGAGGCCCCCGCCACCTTATATTCAAAGTCACCATTTATTGAAACACTGACTACAAAAACACCACGACACTTTCAATTTACCTCTGAAAACCTGTCCCCTGTGAATGGCAATGGATGGCTTGATGGCTTTTCCATTAAAAATAATTGTGCTCACACTCAATGGACGGAGTAGAAAGGCGCTAGAGGAGAGAGCGTTTTTGCACTTAGTCCAAGGCCTTCCGTATTTTAAGGCATTGCGCTCTGTAATTATTTCCCATGTAGCGCCAGCAAAGGTTTAGAGTCAGAGGGTTCCCCCTGTTTCTCTCCGAGTCTAATTAAGGTTGATCTCCAGCCTGAGGGAAGAATCACTTTATTTCCAACCACCGTTAAGGAAGGAGAAGAGAAAAAAATAGCAAAAAAGAAAGAGAGAAAAAGAGGACATCACAGGGAGAAATCCCTGAAAATGTGTGAAGTTTTCTTTCATGCCGAGACGGCACGCTGCACAGGGGACTATGAGTTACTTTCTCCCCCTTGAAGTCTGACTGAGAGGCCCGGTTGCCTCTGTTCTGTGTGTGGGTGTGAGCCTGGTGTTCTGGGGCTCGTATCTTATGTGTGTGAGAGACGGCCTACATGTGGTGCTTCTGTGGTAGTTACAAAGTGAAACCCTCTGGTGGTAAAGCTTTGGTGCAAACCCCAGAATGACTGGATTAGGAGCCGTGATGCAACGTGCATTTGATGCTGTGTAATGGCTTCGTGAAGGTTGCCTTGAACTTACAGCATCAGACGACTTTTGTTTGTATGGGTGAATGTGCACCTGTGTGTGAGCGTGTGCCTGCATGCCTGTGTGTGTGTGTGTGTGTGTGTGTGTGTGTGTGTGTGTGTGTGTGTGTGTGTGTGCACCTGTGTGTGTGTGTGTGTGTGTGTGTGTGTGTGTGTGTGCACCTGTGTGTGTGTGTGTGTGTGTGTGTGTGTGTGTGTGTGTGTGTGTGTGTGTGTGTGTGCACCTGTGTGTGTGTGTGTGTGTGTCTGTATGTGTGTGTGTGTGTGCGCATCTGTGTGTAATAGTGTTTTTCTAAGCAGCAGGACACCCTGCTCATTCACTGGCACTGCACCAGGCATTTCTGCTGACTGCGCAGGTGCCGTCCTTGGCAAAGAAATCCCAGCAGGCCTCTCTCTCCCTTTTTCTCTATCACCACCCCTCTCTTTCTCTCTCCACTGTCTCTCACATTCGATCTCCCTGTCACTCCATCTCTCTCTCCCTCTCTCCCTCTCTCTCTCTTTCTCACTCTCTCTCTTTCTCATTCACAAATTCTCCATTCGCTGAGTGCTAAATGGACAGCGTCGCCACGGTGACAAAGCAGTGAGCAGCTCCTGTGTGGGAAATGTGATGAGAAGGAGGCCATTTATTTACACACACACCTCCTATGTGTGTGTTTATGTCTGTGGGTGTGTGGGTGTGTGGGTGTGTGTATGTGTGTGGGGGGGGGGGGTCTGAGGGTTTATGAGGGTGTGGGGTTACATCTGTGTGTGACTGGGTCAAGTCTGCGATATCTGTGGGTTTTATCTGTCTGTACCCTGTGCCCTCTAAATAAGGAGAGATGGAAAAGAAAAACGTACAAAAACTGAGATAAGAGAGCAGTAGGCTACCGTCTGGTATGGTATCTCAGTTTTCTTTGTATAAAAGAGGAAACATCTCTGACCTCGGGCCGTGTCGAGTTTCCGTTTTTAAAGGCTTTTAGCTCAGGGTTGAGTCACTGCTACTGCTGTCGTCAGTCCAGACATTGAAGCTGCTGGTGTGGAAGAAAATGTAGTCTAGTTCAAAAAGTGGCCATGGAAAAGATTTCAGTGACTTGCACATACTCCCATGCTCTGTTTCCTAAAGCAGCAGCCCACACTGTAATTGATCCATTTTCCATTATTCATATGCAGAACACAAATGGAAAAGAGGATACTCTCAATCAGAGCATCCTATACAATAGACTATATCTACCATGCAAATATGTAGGCCTAACAATCAAAGACATCATGTGATTATTAGTCGTCAGGAGGGTCTAACACACACACACACACACACACACACACACACACACACACACACACACACACACACACACACACACACACACACACACACACACACACACACACACACACACACACACACATTGCCTAGCAATGCCCCTGCTATCTTGGTCTAATCTGATGTAGCCTACTATTTATGTCATGCTAAATCAAATAGATGTTGGCCTACTGTAGTGGCAAAGCCCTGTACTTATTATAACATGTCCAGTCAAGTTGTAGTCAAGGGGTGCAATAATCAGGTCAGACTCTGACTGGAAATTTACACTACAAGCAAGACCAAAGCACAATGTCAACTAGAAATGCAATTCCAAGGAATTACCAGTGCATGAAAATGCAAAAATAGATAGATAATGTAGATATGGTTACTAAGATGTAGCTAGGGTAAACATGGTGGTTGCATAGTTTACAGAGAGTTGATAGTGTGAAGGTAGACAGTAGATGAAACATTCCAGTTCTAACTTAACTAATGATTTATATTCATGTTAAAATGTTGATTAGCTAACTTAGCTAATGATTTCTAGCAGTTATGCTAAAAATGCTAATTATGCTAGCAATGCTAACTTTACTAACAATGCTAACCAGGTTGATTAGCTAACTTATCCGATGATTTCTAGCAGTAATGCTAAAAATGCTAACTATGCTAACAATGTTAAATTTGCTAACAATGCTAACCAGTTTGATTAACTAACTTAGTTAATGATTTTTTGCAGTTATGCTAAAAATGCTAACTATGCTAACAATGCTAACTTGCTAGTGAGGACTTTTATTTTGAAACATTTGTTGCCAGGGTATCCATGGTGGCCACTATCAGGAAACAAGAAGTTACTGCAGTATAATCATGTTGGTTGCTATGGAAACGGTCATAAACACTTAATTTTAATGGTTGCTATGTTGGTTGCTAGGTACATGGAGGTTTCATGTAGTTGACCGGAGGCATAGTGGATGATAACTGACAGTTGGAATGGTTGAACAGTTCAATAGTTGAGTAGTTTCAATGGTTAAATGATTTAATAGTGTATTATTGCAGTGAGGACTTTTATTTTGAAACAGTTGTGGACAGAGGAAGTAGTGAAACAGGATCTGTAGTCTTAATGAGATTGTATGCTTAAAGCCTTAGACAGAAGGTGCCTCTCATATAGCGTTTACGTGTCTTCTCTCGCTCCTCGATCCTCACTGATCTACATAAAGAATGATGGAGCGGCAACAATGGGATAGTCTAGCCCTTCTTCTATCTTTCTTTATGTAGATCAGTGAGGAGCGAGGAGCGAGGGAGGACATATAAACGCTGCTTGAGAGGCACCCACAGTAAATACTTTAAAAGTTGTATGTAGATAGTCTAATTAATGTTGATAGACAGAATGTTTAATGGATGTTGATAGGCAGATTGTTTAATAGATATTGATTGACAGTTTAATGGGTGGATGAGTGAATGGTCTGAAGAAGATGAATGGATAGAAGGTTGGATGGAATGTGCCTTATATTCTTGTTAAGAGAGACACTGATACAGCTCTGTGAGAGTAGTTGATACAGGTGTAATCAATTTAACTGGCTAGTCTTAAAGGGATATTCCGCCATTTTTGGAAATACGCTCATTTTCCACCTCCCCTCGAGCAAAACAATCGATATTTACCTTGCTCCCATTCATCCAGCCATTCTGTGAGTCTGGCGATACAACTTTTAGCTTCAGCCTAGCATAGATCATTGAATCGGATTAGACCATTAGCTTCTCGCCTGCTAGCTTCATGTTTAAAAGTGACTAAGATTTCTGATAATTTTCCCATTTAAAACGTGTCTCCTCTCAAGTTAGAAAGTGCAATAAGACCAACTGAAAATGAAACCTGGCGTTTTTCTAGGCTGATTTGACATGGAACTACACTCTCATCTGGCGTAATAATCAAGGCAACTTGCAAACGTACCATAGGCGCAGTGATATCGTACGCAGCATCTGAAAATAGTCCCCATAGACATCAAGCAATAGTAGTGCCAGTAGCTGCAAGTTGCCTTGATTATTACGCCAGATGAGAATGTAGTTCCATGTCAAATCAGCCTAGAAAAACGGCAGGGTTCATTTTCAGTTGGTCTTATTGCACTTTCTAACTTGAGAGGACACACATTTTAAATGGGAAAATTACCAGAAATATTAGTCACTTTTAAACATGAAGCTAGCAGGCGAGAAGCTAATGGTCTAATCCGATTCAATGATCTATGCTAGTCTGAAGCTAAAAGTTGTATCGCCAGACTCACAGAATGGCTGGATGAACGGGAACAAGGTAAATATCGATTGTTTTGCTCGAGGGAAGGTGGAAAATGAGCGTATTTCCACAAATGGCGGAATATCCCTTTAAGAGAGCCAGAGAGACAGAGTAAATAATTTAAAAGTTGAATGTAGATAGTCTAATTAATGTTGATAGACAGAGAGTTTAATGGATGTTGATAGGCAGATTGTTTAATAGATGTTGATAGACAGTTTAATGGGTGGATGAGTGAATGGTCTGAAGAAGATGAATGGATAGAAAGTTGGATGGAATGTGCCTTATATTCTTGTAGAGTGGAGAGACACAGCTCTCTACTGAGAGTGGTGGATACAGATACAGGTGTAATCAATTTAACTGGCTAGTCTTAAGATCCAGAGTGTATCCTTAAAGCCTGAGACAGAGTAGATTGTTTAAAAGTTGAATGTAGATCGTCTAATTGATGTTGATAGGCAGACTGTTTAGAATGGGTGGATGAGTGAATGGTTTGAAGAAGATGAATGGATAGAAAGTTGGATGGAATTAGGAAGACTTATGTTGATACAGGGGAACAGAAAATGTAGTCTCAAGAGAGCCAGTGTATGTAGCCTGAGAGAGAGAGAGAGCTGCTGCACCTGGACTGGCCACCTGGCGTAACATTCTAATTGCTGCCGTGATGTCATAATGAGCAATGTTAAGTCTATGGGGAAATGTTTAGTAGTTTTTAATTTACAGTTTAAAAAGTATAAAAGTTACAAAGTTGAAAAATATATTGCACAGGTCTCCTTAGTAAGACCTACGTAGCAAAGTTTGAATCAAGTTTCTACGTTAAACGGTTCAAGCTGAATTGCGAGCGTTAGAAGAAGTTGGAATAATAAGAAACCTAGGAAGAACAGTACAGTGCATTTTCATGCACTGTAATTAATAAATGCACACTGCCTCCACCTGTATGGACGACAGAAAACAGCTCTGTAGCCTACATCGAAGCGCTCTGAATGTTTAGTGTAGGAAGCGTGTGAGAAGTTGGATCAGACCGCTAGCAACCATAACCACACAGTAGGAGAGAATTTGACAATCCTATCCCTCAACTTCGTGAAATGTGTTTGATATAACTCATATTAACATGTCGTTGGCAAGATAGTAACTGTATGAAAGATCATATTTTGTCTTTTGCTTGAAATTCTCGGGGTCAGGTAGAGATATTTACGTAAATGTTACCTATCAGCTATCCTCTGCTAGCTAACATTAGCTGTCGCTAAATATATCAAGTTTGCACCCTGCTAGCTAATCCCAATACTGATACATACAATAGGGTCAAAGGAACACAAAAATAGAAGAATAATGACCGTTTAAAAAGAAAGCTCTGGTTGAAATTAATCTGTAAGTATTGTAACGTTAGGTTAGCTAACGTTAACCTGAGTAGCTAACAGACGTTTGTACCGGTATGTATCCTCACTCAGGAAGTGGTGGTGATGGGCTACTCATAAATTATCCTCTTATTTTCCACTCCTATGTTTTCTTGATATCGTATGTTAATATTTCATTTATCTTGTGATTAAGCAACAATAAGTTAATGTTTGCTGGCTTGTCTTGTTTTACTGTACTTACATCCCAAGACAGACACTGGCCTGCAAGAAAAACACTTTAACACATGGCTAACCCTTGAAGGGGGATTATTGCAAAGCGTCTTAGCTGCTACATGATGCATCATGATAATGTGGATGATATTCTAGGCTTTTCCCTCTATAAATGAAATCTCTGTTTGTTGTTGTCCACTGCATTTTTGTAGCCTACCACTCTGTGGACATATTGATCAGAAATGTCATGTCTATCTCTCCAACAGGGAACAAGTCCCAGGACAGCGGGATTGCTGAGATGGAAGAGCTTCCGGTGCCTCAGCACATCAAAATCAGCAACATCACATGCGACTCGTTCAAGATCTGCTGGGACATGGACGCCCGGGCCAAAGAGAGAATCACACACTACTTCATCGATCTGAACAAGAAAGAGAACAAGAACTCCAACAAGTTTAAACACAAGGTGAGCATCCAGCAAACAAGCAAGTGAAAGCTCAGGCCACTGTGTCACTACCTCACAGACTTGAAAATCTTTCTGTGCCATTCTTGTTATACATGTTAGTATCTCTGCAGATTCAGCAGTCATTAAGAGATCTGTAGTGTCCTCATAACTCATCTCTAATAGTAATCTGATGAGTCTAACGCACTGCCGTAGCCTAGTTCATGCTCTTCTTCATAGTTCATTTCAGCACATTGTCCCCTGAGCCATGTCTGTCCATCATCCCCAATCCATTACCATGGTCTCTTAAAGTGCTGTCACATCCTGTGACCTCAGAAAGGACAGCATAGAGTGTAACTCCCCGAAGCTAATATACTACTATCTGTCTGCCATACAGAATGCATGGATAGTGCTATTTATGTAGGTCTGTGGTTAACGATTGGCCTTAGGGCTGATGGGGGTTAAATGTCATGGCCAAGGGCTTAAGGTCAAAGGGAAGCTGCCTGAGATAATGCTACTGCCATCAAATACTGGTACTCCTCCCCCTCCTATTGACCTAGTAATAATGCCCTGGCTGACCAGCAGCGATGGCCAGCAACCAAGCTAGTATGCACTCAATACTGTTTTGCAACGGATACAAGTAGATGGGTGGTTTTCTGGAGCTAAATGTTCGTAAGCAGTTAGATGGGCTTTGGCCACAGGACCAGCCACTGTGAGGACCTATATAGGTCTAGGGGTGTTTGTAATCTGTTCGTTCATAGCATGTGGCTTTCTATAATGAAGGTGAATATGTCGCCATGCTGAATGCCATTTTCTTTCATTTAAAGCTTTGAGTTTTGAGGTGTGTTCCTACCAACAACTACTGTAAGAGCTGCGTAGTGCATATTCTGGACCATATACCATAACAAATTAATTGAATGCTACTATTGATTAATTAAATGATGCCAGAGCTAGTTGCCTTGATAAAAGCATACCTCAAAAATATCAACGTTCCTTTTAATATAATTGTTTCACAACATTAGGCTTTTAAAGCTGTTATCATTTAATTCAGAAAACATTAAGTCATCAAAGCTGAACCATCTTGTGCAGCATGTCAAGTCATGTTTTCTATGCTCAGTGCTGTCTTTTTTCCAATGGAATGCCCTCACTGCCATCTCTTTGTTTAAACTAATGCACACTGCTTGCTAGTGCATTCATTGTGAAGTTGTCTCCCATCTTTTTACATCTTTTTGTTTCCCCTCGTTTTACATACTGTTGTATCATCCCATTACTTGAGTTCCTGCCTGTGATGCTGTTGAATTGGATTGCGTGTGTATTGCATGAGCTAACCTCTAACATAAAAGAAAGGTCCTCACGTGTTCTGGTATCTCTCTGTGCTGGACGTTTTCCTTTAAACAACCACCCTTCCTTCACCCCCTTTTGATTGAACCCCCCTCCAACCCCACCTCCTTCTTGGCATGGGCCCATTCAGTGGGACGCCCCCCAGCCCCCCTCTGCCAAGTTCCTGACCAACCCTGACCTGTCTTCTCCGAAGGAGGGCCCCATCAACCCTTTCCTGTCTTTGCAGGACGTGCCCACTAAGCTGGTGGCCAAGGCGGTGCCGCTGCCCATGACGGTGCGCGGCCACTGGTTCCTGAGCCCGCGGACGGAGTACACGGTGGCGGTGCAGACCGCGTCCAAGCAGAGCGACGGCGACTACGCCGTGTCCGAGTGGAGCGAGATCATCGAGTTCTGCACGGCCGGTGAGATTGAGGACACAGTCACACACACCGCACACACGCAATACAGCTTGCGTGCAAGCACGCACGCACGCGCGCGCGCACACACACACACACACACACACACATACACACTCGCATACACATTCGCATACACACGCAATTACATGCATACACATGTAGACACACACATGGTCCAAGTTACGGTCATATGAATGCCTTCGCGTGCCCATATATACAAAGACACAAATTATCACAGTCGTTCCCCCTGTCACCCATGAAACCTACACACATACTGGCACACAGATGCCATAACTCACACACAAGCTAACATGCACTTACTTATACTCACATAACTCTTATGCACAACCTCTTGGTGCTCTGCTTTGATTATAGCCTATAATTGGCATCAGTCCCAGTGGTTAGGTTTGTCCACACTAGTCAAAAGTCCTACCCATCAATGTCTTTGTGATGGATATGGAACAGCGCGGTAATTGTAGTCACAAACAAGTCGTAAATCACTTAAAGTTTCATTGCATGACATTCATTTCAAAATCCCTTTAAGCCCTGATGCTTGAGAGTTGTGTATTAGGATTTTGGTGTGGAGATTGCGTTTGTGGCATGGTTTCAATTTAAATGTTGGAAAAATGTATGAAAGCCAACCTAACATTAACCGCATTCCGTCTTTATTGTACTTATGACCGTCTATTTGTGGAAAATTACATGAATATTGTATCATGCCAAATGAAGCTGAGTGCTGCCTTGCATTTAAATGCGAAAGCTTAGGCTATTTGAAATTATATAAAATTATGTGTTGTTGTTGTTTTTTTCTAGACTACTCGTCGGTGCATCTCACGCAACTGTTGGAAAAGGCGGAGGCCATCGCTGGCAGGATGCTGAGATTTTCCGTGTTCTACCGCAACCAGCATAAAGAGTACTTCGACCACGTGAGGTACAATCCCCCCCTCTGAACCGCTCCACTTGCTTCACCCTCACCGGAGCTTTCTGAAGTGTGCACCGTGTCAGATGTGCTAATGGAGTGAATAATGCCAGCAAAGCTAGCATAGGGGGGGGGGGGGGGGAACGATGTCCTGGTTGGCTCTGGAAACAAAGGTTGGGCCAAGAAAGAGAGAGAGAGAGAGAGAATATTATGCGATGAATAATTTAAGGTATTCCTGTAGCATATCTTCTGAAGCTATGTCTTCATCATTACGTCTCTTATTCACAATCCCTGAGCACCTCAGTCAGAATGCCTTATAAGGAGATCATGATCGTCAGTCTATGCTCCTGTCAGCCTTTGAAGACACTGCAGTGGCATGGTCTTAATCAAGCACCCGTAGCATTAAGGCTGCCGTTGCAGTTGTCATGGATGAGGCGAGCTAGTTTAAAAGTCACCGAGCCACACAGACTTTGCTTGAGTTTCTGCAGACTCATGAAAGGAATGTTAATGTTGATGGAAATTAAGGAGGCGCTAAGGAGTTTCCCTGGCTCCTGAGGGGAAGTTCCATGTGTCAGTGCACTGCTATTTCGGTCACTACCTTAAACAGATGCAGCAGTTGGGTGGCAGGGACAGAGACAATAGCTATAGTTTTACCACCCGTACCATTAGTCTGTGTGCTGCTAACTACTGAGGAGCAGAGGCGAAATATTTGTCCGCATTGTTGCAGGAACCGTACCGGATTCAACATCAAAAGTCACAGCTATGTTTCCAAGCTAGTCAACAATCTAATTCTATGTTGCATTCATTACACTTAAATGGCAGTAAAATATTCAGATAAAAAAAAAACTTAAATTACATGTTAAACTTGAAGTCTAACAGTTCTGTGAAACCTAGTAACCACTGTATTTAATAACTAAAGTGTATTTAATAATTTCAGTGAGTGAAGTCGGTGTACTTATAGCTAGCGGTGTGAATCACAGAGTAAGTGACAATACAGTACTGCCACGATACTTCTCCCACAACAATGGTAGCGATACCAATTCTGTGACATTAATTGGAGTCTCTGACGATACAATATTTCACACGCACCTGGTGATACTGTAAACAGTGTCATGACAAGAGAACAGATACTGTGATTGCAAGACATGGGATTGAGTTTAACTGTACTGAATTTTAGGGATATCCTGGACTGTACTCTTGACCAACATCATGGACTGGGAAAGTCATGCCGGGGCAGGGCCCTCTGTAAAACCTCAACTCAGTGAACCTGTCTCTACTCGGAATGCCCTCAAGCCAGTACTCACAAAGTATCCCACACTAATGTCCCACAATCAAACGTCAGGGAATATTAGATATTGTCTATCTAGAGTCCAATTAAACGTATTCCGTGACTAAACAGCTGCGGTCCAATCCCCTAAATGAGATATTAGCACCAGTGTGACGTTGCCGTGGCTATTTTTAGGGGAGGAGGATGATGGGTTTGCTGATTACGTCCAGCAGACCCTCTCTGCGTGTCTGTTTTCTGTCAGAACACAAGGCTGAAACTAAGCAGCAGGGACAGTTGTCTGTCTCATTGACAGGGGAGAGTGATGAAGAGCTATTCTCGGGCTTGCATATCTTATCGCCACTGTTGCCAAATTGAGAAGTGCAGTTAATGGAACGTCCATGTGAACGGGGAAAAGCTTGCTGATTTAGTAATGCACTCTACACTCAGTTAATTAGAGGAGGAGATTAGAGCTAGCCAGTCGCCGTGGCATCCCAGTCTCCAGCACAGCCCGACTCTTAATTGTGTAGCCTGCTGGCTGGTTTAATTTGAATTGTAATAATCAAGCTTGTTTTTAGCAAACACCGAATCCTGTTATGCAAACACTGAAGACTGCAATCCCTCTCTCATCAAAATAATTGGAATATTAGTGTGATATAGAGCCCATGATGCATTTGTATGCTGTGTGTGTGTAGTCAGTGTATAGTGTAGTGTGCAGTGTCTTTGAGGCAGAATTCATCAGTGCATCCTCAAGGCATTATGCATCACGGTCATAAAGTATTTACACAAATGAAGTCATTATAATGTACATTCTGTGGTGAAAGGAAGCTCTATATTTACGCGTCTATATTTACTTGCACTGTGTGTGCAGCGTGGGGGAATAGGAAATCATTGTACCAGACATGTCCAATGAGATTATATACACACTACGCAGCCGTCGAGTGACAGCAGGAACAGGAACAAGTGAAATCACTGGAGGAAAAGAGCAGGAAGTGGGTAATGACGAGAGTCGTATGGTCGTGAATACACACTCATATCTATGGTCGTGGGGGTTAAGGCCGACAGTCGTGATTCACCGCTTTGTGCTCACCTGTGCCTCTTAACGATAGTGACGGCAGAGTTAACAAGCTCTCGTCGTTAAGCGCTCTCTGAATGGGAGTTAATGGCAGCCATTAATGGCAGGGCTCCACTGTATGGACACTCATAAAGTGAATGGGTCTGATGGGACTAAGGGAAGCCACATAGGAATTCATTGAAAGTCATTTCACTATCACCTGAAGTCTGTTAACTGTGGCTGGAGGCGTGATTGCTATAGATAGATGATGGTGTGCTTAAGTAAAGAAGGTGATAGTTCGGCTGTGGCGAGAGACTTTCTTTTTAAAAACTGGCTTGAGCTAGCGCTTTCTTCTTTCCACATTAATTTCAGATCAGTGCGGCAATCGCATCTGATTACCAGGGGCTCCTTCCCCTTGCGTTTTGTATGCTTCAGCTATTTATAGAGCCCCACGCCGCTCCGCTCCGCGCCCGCTATCTCACAAGTTCACCCATCAGTGTTCATTTCCCTCTTTTGGAAATGCTAATGCTTCGCTGTAGCGCACACATCGAATGTTTATCTTCTACGCTCTACCCCTCTCTCTCTGTTCTAGTGTTTACTCAGGGGTGTTCACTTGTCAAGCTCTGTTCCCAGTGCCAACACAAGTTGAGTTGTTAAGGGATCAGAGAGGAAGAGTGTTAACGTGTTGATGCCCCAAGCTTGTCTTGAGCCTGCTTAAGTCATCCGTTATTTCTGAGTTAGTTGATGAAACTTTGATATTGTGACACTTGTTTTGTTGTATGCAAGTGCTGATAAGCGTTAGGTCTGTGTACAGCTGAGTTGTATTATATTGCTTTTGATCTGATTTTAATGGCAAAGTCATTACATCCCTTGTGTTTATACTTAAAGGGATAGTTCGGATTTTAAGACACGAAGTTGTATGGGTTCCCTGTCAGCAACGTAGTGCATCAGCACTGACTTACCCCCGACAGCGTCCTGTGAGCCGAGATCCAGCCGGCTTTAGATCGGTTTTTGATGCTGAAGAAAGTAGTCCGGCAAGTTTCTGGGGTCACGAAAGTAAAGTGTTTTTCTTCTCAAAACCATATGCGTTCAACAGAGTGATATATTTGCACCACAAAAACGTTGTCCAGGAAAAATTCAAACCTCGTTATCACTTACTTATTTTTCGCGATTCCTATCACTGCGCGCTACTGACAGCTGGACAACGTTTTTGTGGTGCAAATATATCACTCTGTTGAACGCATATGGTTTTGAGAAGAAAAACACTTTACTTTCGTGACCCCAGAAACTTGCTGAAGAAAATAGTCCGGCATCAAAAACGATCAAAAACCGGCTGGATCTCGGCTCACAGGACGCTGTCGGGGGTAAGTCAGTGCTGATGCACTACGTTGCTGACAGGGAACCCATACAACTTCGTGTCTTAAAATCCGAACTATCCCTTTAAGAACCAATATTTCAGATACAGCATTGAGGTCAATAATATATGGGTTTTATAACCATAAAACACATCACTAATGAAAATCTAAATCTGCAATGTATTGCAGTGTACCATAAGCTGCTTTGGATAGAAGCATCTTCTAAATGAACCTACAGTACAGTATGTGGCTAAGCATTATCTCGCCTAGGGTTAGGGTTAGGGTGCTTTGGTTAACCATGCTTAGGAGTTGGTCACATGATGAGCAGTAGCTGATAACCCAAAGGTTTCATATACTGTTTGGGAAGAGTAAGGTATTGGCTGGCATAGCTGGTGCTGCTCTTGACAAGACCTTGATACATCATTAGTTGAACCGTAGCAGCAGTCCTGATTCGGAATAGTATTTGCATGTAATGAATAAAATGACTTTAATTTCTCCCTGAGAGTCACCGTCTCGCCACCCTTTAAAGTCACAGGAGGATATCTGAAAAGTCAGGGCTGCAATAGATGCATATGTGCGTATGCTAACTAGTTGCCCACAATATGAATATGAAATGTGTCTGGTTCACAGGACCAATCTGGTCCTCTGGTGCCAAGTATAACGTGAAGGAATTTCTCAACTTAACAATTGACAGAACATATGACACCTGTTGTGTCACAGGACTGTAAGAACACCAAGGTCATCCATTCAACCTTAGATTACAAAATGTAGACAAAGTTCGGTATGCAAAATTTATTGCGTAACCCCCTTGTAAATACTGGGTAGATTTGTATGACATTTGAAGAAGGATCGATTTATCTTTGAGCTCAAGAGATCATGAAGCATTAGACTAGAGGCTCACTGCAGATACAGTAAGAATGATCACAAGGTAGAAAATGGCTCTGCAAACCTGGAAGTCTCCTGTTGATGTATTACTGTTATTCGGTGTGTTAATTATGCAATTTATCATGCCACTGAGTAATCTTTTTACAAGTAACTTGCCTCGAGAGAAATTAAGCCATGCAAAGTGTATTCATAAATCTCGACCACTGAGAAAAAGAAGCTATGGGATCCAAGGGCATATTAAAAACGTATTAGAAATGTCAGCGCTATGCCACAGCAGCATTGATTATTTGGTCTTTGCCAATTCTTTCCTTACGGGCCTCTAAGTATCCCTTGGTTGGTTTTGAAGAGAATGGCCCAACCACACAAGCTAAGAAAATGAACAGAGCGCCTGTTCTGATGGAAATCTCAGAGTACAGTCAGAGAGACCCCATTATGATGTGTCAGCCATCTGGATTACCCAGAGCCATATAAAGAGAGAGTTGCGACAACCTGGGTACAGAAAATTCGGTTTGTGACGTGGTTCGTGTAACTTCAAGTAGTTCAAATCCTATTCAAATAGTTCCCGGAAGCGATTTTGACTGTTCGTTAGAATCTTAAAATAACCGTCTTTTACTGTCTGTTAACGAGTGTTCGATCCTAACTTCCGGGAACTATTGTTGAGAAAATATGGAACATTAGCGTCAATGGAGTTGTCGCAACTCTCTCTTTATATGGCTCTGGGATTACCTAATTATCACAGAGCGCAAGGAAAGTGGAACTAATGAGCGAGATCGGCTTGTTTCGGTGCACATTCTGCAAAAGCATCCCATCACTGTGAGCTCTTGAATCCCAGTCTGTGTGTTTTGGTCTGATGGTAGACGGCTCTTTTGGCAAGTCAAGTCTGCTTTTATGGTCATGCATGTGTCATACAGGGGGAGGCCATTTCCTAAGCCCCACAGAGTCACATACAACAAAGAATACACAAATGCAATCGTCATCATTTGATTATTTTTTTCAAAAAATTTGACCAGGATGGTGATTCATGCTACGGTTGCATGAAAGGGTGTTTAGGGCAATAGCGCTAATTCTGTTCATACGCAGCTTCATGGAAACGATGGTGTAATGTTTCCTGTCTCCCGTTACAGAGAGGATCAGGACAACCGGATGCTGCCAGCCGTGAAGGACAACAGCGGTAGCCACGGCTCGCCCATCAGCGGCAAGCTGCACGGCCTCTTCTTCAGCTGCAACACCGAGTTCAACACGGGCAAGCCGGCGCAGGACTCGCCGTACGGCCGCTACCGCTTCGAGGTGTCCGCCGAGGAGCTCTTCAACCCCAAGACCAACCTCTACTTCGGGGACTTCTACTGCATGTACACGGCGTACCACTACGTCATCCTGGTCATCGCGCCGGAGGGCTCGGACGGCGACGACTTCTGCAAGCAGCGGCTGCCGGCGCTCGACCTCGCCGACAACCGCTTCCTGACGTGCACGGAGGGCGAGGACGGGCGGCTGGCCTTCCACCACGCGCAGGACGTCATCCTGGAGATCGTCTACACGGAGGCCGTGGACCTGGCGCAGGGCCTCTTGGCCGAGATCAGCGGCCACCAGCTCATGAGCATGTCCACCGTCAACGCCAAGAAGGACCCCAGCTGCAAGACCTGCAACATCAGCGTGGGACGCTAAACCCAAACACACACACACACACACAAACACACACACACATACCCCAACTGAGACTCCGACGCACTCCAACTCTATCCTACCTATCTCTCTCTTCTGTTACCTAACCTTGCACCCATTAAAATTCAAACACCCCAGTGACCCTAGCGCCACCCTTTTGTGCCTCTTCACCCAACAACAGCATTGTAAGAGGAGGAGTTATATAGTTACTCTACATAACGCCACATCAAATAGTCCCCATTGTCTAGGCGTAGGTTATTATCTATGCCGAACATTGGAGTGGGTGGCTGAAAAAGCCCTCCAATTCCCTCAATATCAACCCACTTCTCTTCACACCAAACACCACTACAGTGTAGAGACATATCAGTGCCCCAGTTGCCAAGAAGGACCCTAGCAGCCAGTCATAGTCAAAATCAGCTTGGAACTGTCACCGGCGGGCGTTGTACTGCGTCTGTTTTGTACCGAGTCTCTAGATGTAATATGAATTTATCAACATCAGACACTGATCCATGAGTACCCATTGACCCTCTGTCCCCCTGACTTCCAGACTTCCCTACTTGGCCATAGTCTCCCCTCCATGGTCTAACCATTTAACACCACACTCAAGAATGCTATAACTGGCATGCATTCACAGCTCTTTACCAAATGCTATCGTTTCTTCTGACTGACCAGCTCGATTCTGTCTCCTCTGTCTGTTTTCCTCTCTTAAGGTTAGACAAGGTTAATGTCTTGGTCCTATTTTTCTATCTGCGTCAGCAGGTCGTTTATAAAGTCCCCGTCAATCGAAGATTGACTACTAATGACCCTAAATCTCTTAACTGGCCGTAACGCTTACAACAACTTTCAATACCCCTGCCCATCCACTGCCTGTTTAGAGCACTGGATTGTAAAGGTGTTGCCAAAGGTGAAAAATACCCACAGTAAACAGGGGAAAAAATTGACATAAAGACAAAACACCATCAACCTGCTGTAGATGAACAAAGGTATCCGATTCTACCAGGCATTTCAAACCTTTGTTAACATCTAGTCATCATCAACAAAAGACTAATTGCTGGATAACGTGTTTAAAAAAAGCATGATAGGTTTGTACCTGCAGCATGAAAATTAAATCTTGAGAAACGTTTTTTAACGTGCACATCCACATTATTTGTCGTTCATCCGTTTTTTTCATGTTATTTATTCTAACTGGCAGAAGCCAAGCAGTGTACTGTGTTATAAAACAAAAATAGACACGAGAAGAAGATAATAAATACAAAAATATTTATTTTTTAACTGTATAGAAAATAGAAGCAAACCAGAAGTGCACAATACCAAAACAAAAGAGCTTTCACAATGGAACGGAAAATAAATAAATATGTATATATTAACAAATTCAGAAACAACGTGCACTAAAAGCTAACATTCAGCTTAGTTTTTCCGTTGTCACAGAGGATGTGTACACGCAAATCCAGTCTGGGACGAAAATACCACACATACATATAAATACATATATATTTCCATATCTGATTGTAGCACAAGTCAACAGTTTTACGTTGGTTGGCATGCAAAAAAATACAAAAATGAGATTGTAACAGTTGGCAGCAGTGGAGCCTGTTGGAGAAAGGAATTGTAGGGTGTGGAATTTCAGAAGGAAAAAGTTACTTGAGCAGAATTGCACTTAACAGTGTTGGAGCAGCGATCACCATAGATACAACTCATATGGTAAGAGAATCAAAAGAATCCTTTCACACATAGGGATAGTACTTGCAGAGGAGGTTTTGTTTAATATGCAGTAAATTACGTTGGTTTTTGTTGCATTTATTGTTTGTGCACTTTCGCAAACTTGACAGATAAGTACCAAATGTCTCTGTGTTTAGTGTAGTGCTTTTCTATCATACAGGGAGTAAACGTTCTCAAACATGCCTACTGTATTTTCCTGTCTCTCCTTTTATTATTTGCCATTGCAAGTTTGCAAGGTTAATGACAGCAGAACTTAGCACTTATACCGAGTCCTTGTTGTGTCTTAGCTGCATAGTATTCTGTAATTGGTCATTATCTCAATGAATATAAACTCAGTTTAACATATTACGGACTGAATTTCACAGTATCTTCTATATCTCTTGTATTTATGCACTTAGCATCTTAAAATCCCTCAATTTACCTACAACGCTAGCTTTCGTTTTTGCATAACATCAGTCATTCATTTATATGACATCTGAATATTCATGACAAGAAAACACTAATAATTTGTTCAGACAGATCAGCAATGTCATTTGCCATTGAATCTTCCCACTGTGGCATATAGCTATTTGAAAGAATACCTTGAATTGGTCAATAATTACAAAACTTCCTTGTACAATCGCAAGTCCTGTGGAAAAATTGCATATGGTTTGGCTTTGGTTTGAAATCCAGATCTGAAGTAAAGTGCCATATTTTTCGAGATGGAGGTAACCTATTTTTTGTTTTATTTTTGTAAAAGAAACATTTTAATGTCCGACAGTTTCCACTGTGTTTGGGATACATTTGGTCTTAGACCTTGATGATATATATAGTGACACTTCAGAACATACGGCATAGAACAGTTCTGTAGGTTGCATCTTTGTCTACGCCCTCAGAAGGCCAGTTCATCTCACATAAAACCCCCCTCGTTTCTGGTACTGTGTCAAAGTTCACCAATAAAATAAAACTGTACAATAAAGTGCATTGAAGTGTCATAATGGCACAAACATGTAAAATACAAAAAGAACAACAACAAAAAATATTTTGGTCCAACCACTGAGTTCATTCAATTTGTACTTAGAAAGTACTTACTATAAAAAGAGAGAGAGAGAGAGAAAGAGAGGCAGGGAAAAAAAGAGAGGAGAGAGAAATTCCCTCACACTGTCTTTGTGGTTTCCTGTTTGCTCAGCAGAACCTCCAGCAAGCGCAGCTTGGCTTTGAGGGTCTTGTACTCCTGGTACTCCTCAGCCAAAGGAACGCGGTCCTCTTTCTGCGGCGTCCTATTGGAAAGACACATAAGCATACTTAAACACACACATGAAACTAATGTACGACTAACAAAACAGAGAGATCACAAACCATAAGAAATGAGATCACAACTGTAAGAAAATGCGATGTAACCCCTGTGTTGCCTTACTACTGAGCTAGTTTTGTACATGTTATGAATAGTTGAGGAATGGAAAATAAAAATAAAAAAAAACTATTCTTTTGTTGTTGTTTATCAATGCGTCTGCAGACATGTTGATGTATAGTCGTTAGCGTTACTCTTTCTTCATGGCTTCCTCCTTTTTCCTGATCTGTTTCTTTTGTGTACCGCTGAGTAGCCATGCAATCGAGCAAAATAGACTTTTGTTTGTTTCTGAATTTGTTTTTCTTTTTGTTTTATGGTGGATCTTTGTCTTGACTGTTTGTTCTCTTTTTCCTCCTGTTCACGTTTGTTTGTTTGTTTTGAAAAGCCAAAAGTTAACATATACTGCTCATTAAAAGATGTGTTTAAACCCAAACGCTGTGTGGCCGTCCATGTATTTTGCCTCTGAAGTCCATACCTTCCCATCTGTCGACTGAAATTGTCCTCAAACTCGCGAAGGGCCTTTCTTCGTCTCCTCTTCTCTACTCGCGTTTCCCGCAGACACGCAAGAAGTTCCGACCTGCAACACACACACACACACATAGAAACACATTAAACCATTGTAATGAAACCATAAACTGCACTTTCATTCGTGCAGAGTCTTAAATTGTGAAGTTAATTTGGTTTACCCGATATTGTTAGCATTTAATAGTTATATACAGTGTGCTGCTGTAAAGCTTTCGATTAATTAACACACATTAACAAGATCTCTGGGTTTGTTGTAGATATTGTGCACAATACAAATTTAATTCTGACCACATCAATATTAATGTCAAGTCTAACATCTCACAAAAGATGCGCATTCTTGTTCAGCTTTGGGGGCTCGGTCTCCTGATCGTACCTGGAGGCCTCGTGCAGGTTTGCCATGGTTACAGGCGGTCGGGGAGTAGTATGCCGTATAGCTTTGACCTCGTCTATTGGAGAGACGAAGGTCGGGTCACTGTCCCCCTCTTCCTCAGTGCTCACGGGCCCCGCTGGCCTGCAGGGCTCTGTTGGCTCCTCCGTCACACAGTCTTCGTCAGACCCCTCCTCTTCCTCCTGCACATAGAACATGGGCGCAAGCTGAGCCAACACCTGCCACACACCCACAAGCTTTAGGTGAGTTTGTGTGTGTGTGTGTCTGTGTGTGGGGGTGGGTGTTGGCTCAAAACAGTTGCTGAAAATATGCTGGTGTGGTATGTAAGGAAAGATGTCAAGAGAAGCCACCAGAAGGAACTAACCTGTGTGTGTTTGTGTATGAGAAAAATAGACATACGTGTGGTGGTATTCATCTGCTTTATATATCAACATATGTTTATATGATTAGCAAGCATATTTGTCAGTATCTCAGTAACTTTTCTAGTATGTCTGGTTTCATTTAAATAGGTGTGTGCAAGCTTCAGTGCCTTTATACTGTGATTGAATTAGTGCATATGTGCTTTTGAGGGTGTAGAACTCAAGGTGAACACGAGTATCCTGTCTCTGTTCACCGCCATGATGTGTGCGTGAGATATCTCCTCTGTGGAAACACTGGCTACCTGTCTGGTGATCTTTGGTACGATATTAGCACAGGCTCAGTGGCAGAGCTGGCGCTGGCATAAAGCATGGCAGCGAGCGAGCGAGCGAGTGGGCACTCACGATGGTGGTGATGGGCGAGGACGCACACAGGAGGCGCTTCACCATCTGGTAGCGGTCGTATAACGGCTTGACCAGGTTTTTGTCCTGCTTCGTGCCCTGTGAGCAGAGAGGAGAGATGGCACCATGTCACCGAAGCTCAATCCAAGGCATGCCAAGGACAGAAATATCACGGACATATTTTAAAGTCATTTGAAGTATTCTTTAGTATTCTTCAGTTCAGTACAATGTTGCTTTCTTAAAGAGCTGTGGCCAATTCACACTGTGTCAAGGTAACCCAAAGGAAGGAACCTTGAGGAGAAGGGGTCATGACCCCATGTCAGTATTAAAAGTCTAGATTGGGCCTAGTCCTGAGGTGGTGTGAAACCACCAGATCAGATTTCTTCTCGACACCTCTACACCAAACACCTCTCACCAATAGGTGCCAAGTATAAATTACAAATTCATGACATGGGTGTCCTTGTAAACGGTGATATGGTGACTTACAGGGCGGCCGTGTAGGCTCTCAAAGTACAGCAAACACTTCTGCAGGGTCATCTTCTCCAGGGCCATCTGCCCGTATGTCATCTCCTGCAGACAAGAGAAATATGCTTTTTGGATAGCGGTCGAACACCTCACGCGGAGGAGCGCACGAGCACACGATTAAGAGGCAGGTGCTAGCTGCTGATAATAATCAGATACCGCACACCTCTACACACACACACACACACACACACACACACACACACACACACACACATAGAGAGAGAGTGCCATGGCAACGCGTCAACGCAGAGGCGAACCAAACAGACGGTGGCCACAGATGGCCGTGCGGCGCTTGGTTGCTCGCTTACCAACATGTTCTCCGGGAGGCCGAGGGTTTGGCGCTTCTCCTTGAGTCGCCTGAGCAGCGACTCCACCGTCTCCTCCAGAGTTGGTCTGTGCTGCTGCTGCTGGTTCAGCTGCTGCTGAGTCTGCGGCTCCCCCTGGTGGTGATGAGTGGACCTGCCACTGCCGCCGCCATTGCTGTCCTCCCCCGGGTCCACCAGCTCCTCCACCGACTGCTTCAAACGCAGCTCTGAGGATGACGTCAACATCACAGTGTGACTGCGCTGAACAATGAACTTGATATTCAGGTGGCATCTCTAATTAAAGGTTGGGTACGGAATTAGCAAAACGGACGGCAGAGTTTGAACATATACAACCTCAAGTCCCGCCCTCCATGCACGAGCGACAATTCAAATGCGCAGCGCGAGAGCGAGCCAGGCTAAATGAAATGCCATCCTGGCGTCTACAGCACTATGAGCTCTAGACTAGTCTCCATACAATCACTCACATCAACTTCCCCAATTACATTCTTTAGGCTATTCACCTCCAAAGGGTTGTAGTACATATGGTTCAGTAGCCATAGGTGTGTAGCCTATATTTGAACAGAATCTGGTTTGTTCTTACCAGGGCGATTATCTCCTGAAATATCCGAGTTTAGTGCTGCCCCGTTGGTTCGCCTATTCCACCGTAGCTCCAAGCTGTTAAGTTTCGATTTCATGTTTACAGCACTCTTCGTGTCATGGTAAAATGTAATTTTTGCTACATAACTTATTTATTGCGTGGGTGATTGAGTTTCCGTAGGTATCCGCTGCCTTAGTTAGTTTGTATAGAAATGAAGTGACACAACAAGAGGGGAACATGGACGTGCAGCAGCAGGCAGTTGGTTTCGTTTCAGCACTGACTCGCGGTCACCAGCTTTCGAAAGGGTCGCGCGCGGTGGGGAGGGGGAGTAGGAAGAGGAGTAAGACGTTAGATTGACGATCGAGCTGTGAAATGATGGTATGGGGTGAGGAATTCTATTGGCTGGAGTTTTTCGAGCCCTGCCCGTTCCGCAGATGATTGACGTGTTTAATTTCCATTTCAGTGCTTCCAACTTAGTGGCTATAAGTGGGTTAGGAATAGGATTTCAAGTGATTTTGCAAAAATGGCCAAAAAAGCTCATTCCATACCCTACCTTTAATTGCTCCTGCCTGCTGCTGTCTTCTTTGTCATCACTGCATGTCTGTGGTTAAGTTTGGTTTAGCTATAGGCTACCTGTTTAATAAATGTAGAGTAGCTACAGTATAAGGAAAGTTTCACGTTCATGTTTCATAAAATGTGTTTAAATGCCATTTCATAGACTACATTTTATAATTCAGATTGATTCAATTCAGAAATTCAGATTCTGGTCATGTCGCCAGGTTGTTGGGATTGTGAGTTAGTTGGCTTGTTCAAATTTAAGGGTAGCCTACTACGCCCAAGGCTGATAGAACTATAAAGGGATTTTACACAGTTAATACCTCTTTTTCACTTAGCAGACATTTTTTTTACAGTTAAACAGTATTATAACGGATATTATTATATATTTGTGCACAAGGGCAGGCAGTTTGACGCCTATTTCCAATACCATTCTGTAATTTCATCAGAACTATCCAACAGCAAAAGCGGCAGGTCACTGAATTAGAATTGTTGAACTCAGCAACAAAAAAAACTGCCAAGCCTTCTGAAATGAAAGCCACATATTTTCAATAACAAACTAAGTGGGCTATTTGAGTTTCTGGGAAAAACAAAGGTGTGGTGGAAACTATGTGAGCTGTCATTGTTCTGTGATATTGTGCAGATGGAGGAAGCCGTGCTCTTCTGGGGCTTGCTGGAGCCGACTCCTCCAGTGGTCCAGTGGAGCTCTAAGTGAAGCTCACCTTTCAGCTGCTTGCGCGTCTTAGCCAGTTCACTCATCAGCCGGAAGATCTCTGGGTTGGCTGATTTGTCGTTGTGTGAGGGCTACGGTAAGAGAGAAAAAAAGACAGAAAGAAAGAAAGAGAGAGAGATAACAGAGAAACAGTAGCACAGGGGGAGCCAAAGAAAGAGGGATACAGGGAGATTCAGAAGGAGAGGAACAGGGAGACAGAGAGAGGGAGAGTTGACAGACACAATGGTACAGTAGAGAGAAAGAGTGAGAGAAACAGAGAGGGAGAGAGAAAATAATGAGGATCAGAAGTTGCGGGTTTCAACACCAAACTGCCAAAACGGAGATGAATGTCTTGGCCTGATTTAAGCCTGCATTTATAATCAGTATTTCAGGAAACATGCCAATGAATCTAACCCTGATTCCTATCAACTGAAGTCTGGGTGTTATCAAAAACGCCAAAGTATAGGTCTACGGTAAGCCACATGTATTTGTGGTGTACTGGGAATGGAACCTGTGGTGAACTAAGATAGTATGAACTGAGCAAGTGAGAGATGAAACCATCTTTAAATGCCCTTTTGGTTATGGTTAAGGGCCTATTTTCTGAACCACTAACAAGAATGTCAATGTCTCTTTAAACCAAGTCTCTTTTCAGTTATTATAGTCAGGAAGGATCAATTAGGAAATTCATTTGACAGGTCATCCTCTCTTCTCTCTGTTCTCTCTGTTCCGAATTGGGTGGCAAACCCAACAAACCCAACTAGAGCACCATCACCTTTAAGAAGGGCATTTTAGAGATGACCACAGATCACAGATGACCGGTGTAAACATCCATCTGAATTTCACATGTACAGTATGTTTGCAGGGATGGCCTCTGAAAGAACATTAG
Organism: Sardina pilchardus; assembly: GCF_963854185.1. Taxonomy (NCBI): domain Eukaryota; kingdom Metazoa; phylum Chordata; class Actinopteri; order Clupeiformes; family Clupeidae; genus Sardina; species Sardina pilchardus. The sequence goes on from NC_085015.1 coordinate 20,869,684, forward strand.
TCTGCTTCGGCTCTTGAGTGAGTACAAATCGAATAATATTACTAATAAAGTGCATGCTATGCAAGGAAACGTGTGTGTGTGTGTGTGTGTGTGTGTGTGTGTGTGTGTGTGTGTGTGTGTGTGTGTGTGTGTGTGTGTGTGTGTGTCATCCGGTGCTAGCATTTCATTTTAAGTGAACAGGCATGATGGATTTGTTGTAGAAATTTGTGTAATTTCTCCACTATCACTTGTAATCAGAGGACATATTCCTTACAAGCACGACATCAATAAAAACATACTAATACAGACATTTTGTGTTAACATTATGCTTAACCAAACTTGTGGGCTTCTATCTGTCCAGGAACTGGACAGGGAAATTAGGTCTTTGACGTCAGCCATCTCAGTCCATTTGTTAAAGAGCAGGGGACAGTCCAGACAGCCTGACATCAGCGCTTCCTAAATGCGAGACAGAACCTCATAACGAGCAGCTAAAACAAGGTCCTCTTGCTTCTCCCCGCTGTCTTGAAATATTATTAATTACTGCAGTGATAAGTTTTATAGACCTGACTCATAACTTACTGGTGCCAACAGGCCCATTCCGGTTCTAAGTGGCTGGCAAAGTTTCAGGGAAACTTCTAGAACTTTCTAGAACTACAAGAAACGCTTTTACAGTGTATCATATTTGCATGATACATAACTAGACGATATCTGCATACAGTCTTGTTCACAACACTGCAACAATGGTCCATGAGCATGATCATCTACATTCCAGTCTCTGCAAATTAGAGAAGGACTTATGCACTTATATGCATGCAGTTTCTAGCCTGGGTGTTCCCATGCTGTCTTGCGAGTGATTTGATTCACGCTGCTAAGGCAGCCTGGAAACTAGCGCCCTAATTTTTGCCTCAGATAGGGGACCAATCACAGAACAGGGGGGAAAGCAAGACGATGATGAGCTATGCACAGACGCATTTGATAGACATCCGTGGTGCCCAATAAACGGATCTGGGCATTTTTTCAAATACGAGAAAAATAACGTTTGGTTCCCAGACAACGTCTCAATGAGAAGTGGTGGTGCTAGCCAGGCTATGCCGTTTCAGTGTAGTTTCTCTGGGATAGTCAGTTGATAGTAGCCTGGGTGAACCAAGATTAGCCTGTTTGAATTTTAATTTGCTCAGCAGGTCAGTCTGGAAAGGATCCCATTGACGTCCATTTCCGAACTTTCCAGTTTACAACTTTCCAGGGACATAACCAGCAGTTAAATTAAACTTAAATTGGTGCAATAAACTCCAACCAAATCGTTTCAGTGCAGCAAGCGCATCTTTTTTTGTAAACAAAGGTTTTAAATGCAGTTGTTTACTCAATTCTAAAGTAATAACGTGTTCCTGGGTTTTTGGTGATTTGGGAACGGATGTCAGTGGGCTCCTTTCCAGACTGAAGTGCAGAGCTAATTAAAATCTGCTAACGGGTTCTCTTGGGTTTACCCAGGCTGAGTTGATATTGATGAATATAAAAACTGAAGGGTGAGCATATTTTTTAAGGGAAGAAGCCAAGTTGTGCGTTCTAAAGAGATCAGATAACCACAAGTCAGTTGGTGCTTAGAGTGCTTAGTGCAACTAAAGGCAAGTGAGGAAGCATTTGGTAGGAGTGAGAGTGCATGTATAACAGTAGAAATCTTAGTGTCTGAAAGATCAAAGGCTGTGTCTGAAACATCACAGTAGGGGGGCGGAGACAGCGGTCCCCTTAACTGGCCTCTGCAGAATTAATCCTGCATTGATTAGAACACAAGAGACCCATGTTGCTACGGAAGTCCTCCCCAATTACAGTGACCGCAGTCTTGTCACAAACACACACTGTGAATGTCAGTGACTGTATAAACAAGTTATTGGTGTAAGCACAGTATGGGGCGCTACGTATTGAGAACATAAATAATCCGTCATGAATGAAGACGGGGGTGCTGCTGAGGAGACACATCATGGCTACCTTGTAGTTCATCTCTTGCTCGAAGCGCTCCTCGAAGCGGCGGATCTTCCTCTTGAGCGCCTGGATGTGTTTGGTGAGGAGGAGGATGGAGGGCACGTCCTTCGCCGGCTCCTCCGCCTCTGTCCTCGCCAGGCCCCGCGCCCTGAGAGAGAGAGAGAGACGTGGCACCGTTAGGGCAAAGCTGCCTCCAGCATGACGGGCACAGATATGGGCATGAGGTGTCACGACACACTCTCGGTGAACACATAGACACACTGGCACATAAAGTTGTGTTTGTTATGTTGTTTATGTGGCGCACATATTCACTCCAAGGAGTCATCATGGACACTCTCCAACACATAAACACTTCATACCCGAGAGAAATAAACAGAATTCCAATCACCCAACAAAAGCTTGCATACTTAGGCCTACTCTATCTCTCTTTCACTATCACTCTCTCTCTCTCTCCCTCCTCCCTCCCTTTCTCTTTCTCACTCTCTGTCTCTTCCCTTTCTCTTTCTCTATCTCTCTCTCCCAGACTCGGATGCATATACAGTCTTGCTCTGTCTGTCCTCCACACACACACACACACACACACACACACACACACACACACACACACACACACACACACACTCACAACAAACACAGGACGTGGCCGTGCAGCAGGGCCCATAACTCAGGCCTGTGGCATGGGGGTGATCCTGATGATCACAGTAATTAGTCCAGAGTGCGGCTAAATGACACGCTGCCCCCTGCACCACTGCAATCTAGCTCAGTAAACTGCCACAGGAGCACACACACTCATTTGCCTTACCCAGGGAGAGTTGTACGCACCTGTGTGTGTGTGTGTGTGTGTGTGTGTGTGTGTGTGTGTGTGTGTTTGTGTGTGCCAAGATCAAGAGAAAGTGATGCTTCAGTATTGGTGAATGCACTGCAACAGAGTTCAAATGAGTGTGTGCGTGTGTGTGTGTATGTTTGTGCCAAGTTCAAGAGAAAGTGACGCTTACTGGTGAATACACTGCAACAGTGTTCAAATGTGTGTGTGTGTCTGTGTGTTTGTGCGTCTGTGTGAATGCACTTACAGTGTTGATGTTAAAATGAGAGTGTGTGTGTGTGTGTGACTAACATGATTAGATGCTGAGAGCAGGGTGGCGAGGGGGCCATCTCTGGGTCACTGTTGAAGCGCTGACTCTGGGTGAGGCTGGGGCACCGTGGCGATGGGAGAGGGCTGTTGCCGTCGGTGATGTGATGGAGCAGTCGACTGGGGCCTGGACTCTGCTGCTGGTCCACATAACCGCCCTCCGCCTGGGGGCTTCTGAACAGGGACTGGGGCTCTGGAAACACACACACACACACACACACACACACACACACACACACACACACACACACACACACACACACACACACACACACACGCACGCACACACACACACACACACATTAGGAAGGGGTACTGTACAATGTCCTACTTAGACCACATATAATACAGCATCTTAGACAAATACAGCTTATATATCCTACACATTCACATATTGTATACAAACATCTGGACAGGCAAGCATGTGCACTCACACACATGCCTACACTCTACGTTATATAATTATGCACACAGACAAATTACATACACTTAGTTAATCATATACATACATCCACTGTTAACAAGATTGTATACATGAGATTACTTTGCAGAAACACTTGCTTTCTTCTGTATTTTCAACTGTAAGGAACATCAGTTCATGTCATAACCCACTTTTTGTTTGTTACTTTACATCATTATTCCCCCAGTAGAGAGACAGAAAGGACCACATAACAAAAAAAAACGCTAGCTCGTGAGCCTCCATAACAATAACAAACTCTAAAAATGAACACATAGCCATCCATGTCTGTCCACATAAAGCATGAGTCGTGCTGATTGCTAGCTTTGTCCGTTTCATAACATGTGAGGTCAACAACGCCGTCACTACCCAGGAGGCCAGAATAGCTTTCTCATTCACCTTAATTAAAAATAGAGGCAGGCGAATGGCGGGAGCGTGCACTGAAGACAGTGGCGAGGTGGAAGGAGATCGAGTAGGAGTGGAGCATAGACGGAGTGGAGTCGTGCCGGAACATTCCTCACGAGCTAGGCTACCTGTTGCGGTGAGCTGACCAGCTTGTTGTGTGTGTTATTATGTACTGTAAAGCACTTTGTGATTTTATCTGTTAAAAGCGCTATACGAATAAAATACTTACTTACTTACTTATTAGGCCTACTTACGTTTTTAACAAATTATTCTTTATTTTATCAGGTTTGCCCCATGAAGATCTCACCTTTCAAGGGAGCCGCCTGCTCTGCCCTAAGACATACATAATGCATTTAGCATTTAATTACAGCTTTGCCTTGTTAATGAATTCAAAAGCAGCAGGACTTTCAAGGACTGTCTTAGATTGTTGAATAAAGGCCTTTGCAAGCTAACCGTAAGCTGAAGGTACTGCTTATATCAGTGGATAACTACATCAGTGTTTACATCTTGCAAAGAAACAAGCAGTTAATCTTATTTTCACTGACAAGTTTACACATATACTAGATTCAGATCTAAAGATAGCTAAATAATGTATCAGCTATAATCTTATGAAAAGCTGAACAGACAGCAACTCAAATTTAGAGGAGATTATTGTTGTGCAGGGACTCATTGTTGCAATTGAATCCAGCATACTGTATAATACTAAAAAAATACATCATATCTACGCTAATGAGTAAAAACATGTTGTGTGTTAGCAACCCGAAGCATCTGTACTGTATGAGGGAAGGAGGCAGTACTCCTTTAAGGGACCATGCCTAGTCTCTGAAATGAGATGCAAGGCTTTGAGAATGGGAGTGAGATGTGAGTGTTTGTGTTTGTCATATGGTAGCGCCCTCAACAGTCTGTCTGCTTTCTGGCTGAGATGTTTCACTGGCAGACGCGCGAGTGAGAGGCATTAGCGGAGAAACAGCGAAGACAAAAGAGCGCCGAGGTGAGAGATGAGAGAGACGAGCTGGAGTCAAGAAACAGATGACATGGAGGATGGATAAGTAAACATGAAGGAGGAACAAGAAGGGACAGAAGTATCTCTTCATGTCTGTCTATCTTAATATCTTCATCAACTTCTCTAGAGAAACTCAGAGAAACAAAGATAGTGGGAAGAGAGAGGGAGGAGTGGAGAGAGAGAGATGAATGGAGAGAAAGGGATGAATGGAGATAGAGAGGGATGAGGGGAGAGAAATAGAGAAAAGACTAGGGAGAATGTTATTAGTGGAGGTGAGACAGGATATGACACGTACAGAACAGATACGGGAGAGGTGCTGGTGACGGTGTGTATCCACAACAGGAGATGGCATTG
>NC_085015.1:20884987-20929987 GCF_963854185.1 Sardina pilchardus
TGATAGTGATAATGATGATCGTCATCATCATCATCATCATCATCATCGTCGTCATCATTGTCATTGTCATTGTCATCATCAACATCAATGCCCTGAGTCAAGTTCAGTGTTCAGTCCTTTAGAAGAACACATCTGCATCAGAGGCTGTTACTGACCTGAACCAGGCTGAGGTAACTGGGGAGTGTCGTCAGCCTGTTTGAAGTGTTTCAGGCCAGCCGTACTTTATTCTTGAATTTTAAACATTACTCACACAGCCCTTTGTTTTCACTACAGGTATGTGTTATCATCACAAAGAAAACTAGTTTCTCTCCTTGTGTGTGACTGTCTGTGTGTGTCACTCTCTCTCTCTCTCTCTCTCTCTCTCTCGGTGTGTGTGTGTGTGTGTGTGTGTGTTGAGTGAGAGGGTGGCAGCAAAGAGAAATATGGGGAAAAGACAAAGAGGCGGGGAGATGATGGATTCTGACAGAACTGGTGCACTAGAACAAGAGCACATTTCCAGGCTGTGGAGACCCATGCCTCCTGGGCTACTGAGTGGCATCAGGACTGGCACTGACACACACACACACACACACACACACACACACACAGAGCCCTGCAGCAGCATTAGTGCTGGCAATGACAGAGGCAGAGACCGAGACAGAGGCCTGTATGTGCCGATTCAGCAGAGTCCATTGCTCACGCCAGTCACACACACATACACACAAACACACACACACACACACACTCTCTCTCTCTCTCACTCACTCTCTCGCTCCCTCACACACACACACACACACACACACACGTACGCACAAAGGCACACACACACACACACACACACACACACGCTCAGTCACTCCATCTGCACTAAGGGATAGCCCTTGAGGGAGCGGGCAGTGAAAGAGAATCCAAATCTCCTTCATTTTGCCGCTCTCCACTCTAACAAAGACCACAGAGTTCATCAGCCACAAAGCAGAGGCCCCAGGTTGTCCATCTTCTCCAGACTCAGTGCCAGCAAATGTAGCATTACTTACTACTTGCTTTTTAAGAGCCTTAAGTGGACAAATATGTCTGGGGATTCTGAATAGCAGCGTGTGTATTACACACTGAATAGAAGCACGTTCCAGCAACTGCATGCTCGCCACCCAAATAAATACATCTATCTAGGCAGTATAATGATTATATACTCATTACAACTACAAAATATAATTAAAAACATTTGGATTTGTATTATTAATTTATATTTGATAATAATTAAAAACATATATAGGTCTACCGGTATGAAATTGTATATTTTTATTATTGTTTATTATTCTGCTACAATTCTTCTGTTGTCAAAGATGCCTCCTCTTCCAGAGCTTGAGTTGTTTTTTAACGTGCCACAGCGGCCCGCATCATCCCTCTGGAGGCGATCCCGCGGTGAAGCGATCCGTGAAGCAAATGGAACAAGCGCGTCCGGCAACATCTCAAATGAGCCGCGTTTCACACTGCGCTGAAGCGGGATGGCAGGGCGGAGTTTGTTTATTTTTGTTGCAGCTACAGCACCACACTTGGGCTGTAAAATCGTCTACAGTACGTAATCCCAGTAGGATGAAGCTGTGGCGTGAAGAGCGAGAGTAGGCCTACAAGTTTTCATGGTCCTCGTCCCAGACTCAAAGGTGAGGTCATCATGTCCAGTTTCAGAGCGGCCTAGCATGAAACTACTCTTCTGGAAAGCTCTGGACACTCTAACACTGAGTCACACAGTGCTAACTCAACACAGGTGTTTTGGCTCCGTGAGGAAGAGACTGCACTGAAGCTTGCTACAGAGTATCATATTTCAACAAGACAAATGTGACACCTGCATCTTCATCTGCAAAGACTCCTGTCGTTGAAAACAGATGTAATTACTGATTTACATCGGAATCTATGAGTGCACTGTAACACATTTGGTGTCTAGATATTTAAAGTCACATGAAGTTAAAACTGAACTGAGACATCCTCTAGTGACCAGTATAGTGAAGAATTATGAAACATTTATAGAAATACATAAAATGTCAAGAGTCTGTTTACACTATTACTGCTATCTGCTACTACTACTACAATCACACCTACAGTACAACTGCCACTGCTACTAATAACACTAATGATTAAAAATAACCCCACAAATTGTGGGTGTGTGCTGAGTGAGGTGTGACTCACGTACTGTAGTGTTAGTCATACGAGTTGGCCTATAGTGTGCTTACCCAAACTGCAACATCATCCAACAGCTCCTCTCACCTCTTCACCAATAGCGCATCAGCAAGACAGGATCCAGCAGAGGAGGGGCTCACCACACACTGAAGTGAGCTGGAACCCACGCTGGACACAATACATGAGAACTGTGTCAATATGAGAGGGAAGAGACGCTGAGTGTAGCAGTCGAATGAGAAGGGGCCAATACTGAACTTACAGTAATAGGAAGTGTTATATAAAGTGCTATATCCACCTTATTCCTGAAACCTACTTCCGTTCCAGTTTTTATCCTCCATCCGCTCTGTTTACATAATTTACATATTCTGTTTGCAGTCTCAGTGGGCTGACTTGAATATTGTTCATCTTTCTTTTCTTTCGAAGAGTTGACAATTCTGCACTCAGTATAGGCATATTTTAAATAATATATGGCTAATGGCTGACAGACTACCATCATATGAAACCAATCAATACAACACAACTTTGGCTGGAAACAGCAAACCGGATGTCGAAATACTGAAACACACACACATATACACACACAAGAGGATTTCCTCTGTAATCCAAATGAGCTGAATCTGAAGTCACTTTATATGAAGTTACAACTCAAGTTTCAATGCTTTCAGGACATTCTCATCAGGGCATTAGGCATTGTCTTTTAGCCAGACGACCATATAAAGCCACTTAAAAATCACAGCTGTGGCCGGAAATAGAAAAACGAATTTTGGAATACTGATGTGTCATGGTGATGCCAATTGCTTGGATCAGGAATAAGGTGGATAACTGTGCTTTAAAGTGGCACTGAACTTAACAGGAACCGCAATCCAAATGAGCTGAAATTCACATGAGACTGAATAGGAACGCATCAAAGGAAACGGAGGAGGAACTCTCGATAAAGTGAAGTAACTTCCATCACCCAGAGCAGGGGCTGTAAGAGTAGGCTACTCTAAGGTCAACACAGGACACACACACAACAGACCAGAGAAGGGACTGTAAGAGTACTGTAAGGTCAACACAGGACACAGCTGACCAGAGCAGGGGCTGTAAGAGTACTGTAAGGTCAACACAGGACACACACACAGCAGGCCAGAGCACTTCTCTGAGAGGATGACATCATGGAGGATGATTGAGATAATAAACCAACGCCTCTGTGATCGAGTTACATAGAGACTGGGAGTTGGGTTTGCAGAGGAGTCTGAATTAGGACATAAGAGAGTGACACCACTAGCGCACATCACACACACGCACACACACACACACACACACACAGGCGTACACACAGGGGATACCCTCTGATTTAATCTGATGCTTTATCATCACACTCCAAAAACAAAGACATCTGACGCTGTGTGACTTTGACACAAGCAGCGCACTAAAGGGAGGCCAGGCGTACACACACACACACACACACACACACACACACACACACACACACACACACACACACACACACACACACACACACACACACACACACACAGTGTGAGAGGAGGCCAGGCGTAATGGGCCGGGTTCGTCAGTGGTGCGAGAGTAACAAAGAGAGAGCTGGAGGGGGGAAAGAGCTGAGCTGCCCGAAGGGAGATGGCACTCCTCACTGGTGTGTGTGTGTGTGTGTGTGTGTGTGTGTAAGAAGTAAAAGGAACAATACCAACGTTTACAGTGAGTTCCCAGTGGCCTCATAGGTCTGTTTTACGTTTTAGGTTTCTGTATGTGGCAGGAGGGTCGGTAGTTATTTACTATGGAATAGCTGGTATGGAACATTTAGCAGTGTATACAGTAGCACCATTCACACATATGGCAACCAGCTTATCATCTGAAATGTTTCAATTATTTTAACTTTGTCACGTGCTTATTTTGCCTTAAATCACCGAATTTCATCAGCAGTACATGGCCTTTTATCACTTCATATTTGAACAGTCGTAAGTCCTGTTCAAATATGAAGTGAATGTTTCAAGAGAGAGAGACAGGAGAGAGGGAGAGAGAGAGAAAAGTGGGACAGCAAAAGGCTACCAGTGAGTTGGATTCAACAATCTCATCAGTAATGATGAGGATTTGGAACTCTTTCAGTAGAGTAGAGTTTCTGTGGTCAATTTCTAATACAATGCTCTGTGTGTGTGTGTGTGTGTGGGTGTCTAAGTGAGAGAGAGAGAAATCTTTATTGTGATCAAGACAACGAACAATCATCTACTACGATGATCGAAGCAAAGCTGCAAAATGTACTTGGAAAGAAAAGACCTCGCACACCCTGCAGAAGCCATGCAGTCCAAAGCACACATACATGTATGCCCCAGCACCACGGCACTATTTTATTACTTATAGATTGATTTGCGATTATGACTCACAGCCCCTGGACGTGATGAGAAGTCCTGACTGAGTTCACATGACGTCCACAGCCCATTTTCCCTCTTACGAGGCCAACACTGACAAACCCTCGGTCCAGCGTCTCCTCGGGATAGCCACACAAATGGGTCGCCTGATTTACAGACAACACAAGAGAGCTCGATGCAAGAGTGCTGTACTGGCATTGTCACTGTCACCATGTCCAGGAAATCAATTTGTTCTCGCTATCACATTACCAGGACAACACATTTGTCACAGTTGTTGCCAGGGAGATAATATGTTTGTAATGCATCACCAGTGCCTTGTCGAGACATTAATGTTGGTGTCCATGAGAAGATGAGGCTTTTGTGTAATGAAATGGTGGGGGGGTCTCACAGGGGAGGGAACCCTTCGAGGTCACGAGGAGAAATCGTAAGAGATTGGACCTCGTATCACCCCTCTGGCATGAAGAAGCATCGGCGAGGCGAGGCGAGGCGAGGCGAGCATTTACTGCAGTACCGGTGTCAGCAAATTACATGCCAAGTTACTTTGCTGGACCACTGAAATAAAGGCCCTCCACCCATAGTGCTGAGGTTCATGTCTGGTATTCAAGACATGCTGCGAAGGATCGCCAAGTTATCTACTTTGCTGGACCATTAAAATATATTAGAGTGCCTGGACCTGGATATGTTTTTCCTATATCCCTTTTTGTCATAAATGCTCTTTCTTTTTTATCTGTGTTACTTAAAACCAGTTATTAACTACAGCATGTCAGGGCAACATAGAGCAATATTGACAGTGGGAATTGCCACAAACATGCCCTCCAAATCCTTATAGCCCACCAACTCATTTAGCCCACTGAGTATAGCCTATGAGACCTTGAGAGTGGACTTGAGAATGTTCCAGAGGGTATATTGTTAATCACAAGCTGGGGAGTTGGAGATATGACTTCCATTCGCTGCGGGGTAATTGTTTAATGCGGGTCAGTGACACTCTTGATGAAGCTAGGGGAGGTTAAATAGTCTCTACAGCCTTCTTCATTAACGGGAGCTTAATCCAAACAGTAACAAACTCAGCATGCCGCTGCAGCCCCGCACAGTCACTCCCGTTATATAACAGGATCATATAATTTCAGACTTTCAGTCTCTTTTTAGCTTAAGGTGGACAGACTTGTCCATACAGCTCTATAGTGTTTCAAAGCAACCTAATAGGATCACCAAACACCAAAGGTTCACTGGGTCTTTGCTGTGGATTGCTATAAACATGTTTGAGAGGTACCACCTCGTATTCATCTTACTTACTGCACTTACTTACTGTTTGTTAAATTAATTTAGGGCTTACGTTGTTCCTGCAATGCAACGCTTCACACACACTCACACAAATAGTAATTCTGGAGTGGCAGAACTGGAGTTGCAACAGACAACTGACATTTATGTTTTTAGAGAAGAGCTCCACTCTCTGGCACAGTGGAGTACTACAGTCTGAAGTCATTCACCTGATTAGTTTCACTGAATGGTTGTAACATGCAGCGGTCCTCCTTATAGCCACTTCAGTTCACTCTAGAAATGTCCTTGCAGGCAACTCTACAGACATGGGATCACCACTCATTCAATGTTGAAAATAAGGTGAACACATGCACAACACAGGCACAGACACATGCAGTTTTCTGCACATATTATATTCTGTTGTCAACCACACCATCAGATAAGTGACAGAAGATAACTCATGAGATGTAGATTTTTTTTTTTACAAAAGACAAGTCAAGCCATGTTTAAAAAGGGAAACTTCCATATTAAATTATTTTATTAGACCTTTCCATATCAGATTTCTATTGAAAACACATTACATGAGAATGTTTAAAAAAAACAAATGTAGTGGTCCCCAAAAATTGCATAGAAAAGAATGTACTTTACAAAACAAAAATACTATAGAAATATTTATTTCAGTACCACAAAACAAAAATATATAATAATTTGATGGCTACGCCAATGGTTAATGGTAGAATTTTAAACTCCAGTTCAAAGTAATAAAAATAAAACTATTAAATATATGAAACATTTAAAAACACTCAGGTTCAAGATCACACAGGGTTTAATGGCTTCTCAAACAACACTGACGGAGTGTCGGGTGAGAAAACAACAAGCAAAAAATATTCACAACATTTACATCTTTACATTCAGGTGTGGAGTTACTGCCAGTCAGCATCTAGACCAGCACCTCTCCACCACACAAATCTTCAGCTGAGGTGGCTGCCTAGAACAGGCCCTGTAGGCAAGAGCCACTGGAGCCAGACACTTTGAAAGTTTTGGACCTGAAATTTCTTGGTGTGTATGTGCATGTGTGTTTGACGTGTGTGATTTCTGAATAGGGCACAAAATATGTGATTGTGAAAATATGCATCTGATTAATATCTGATTAATGCACTGGATGGATGAATACACACTTGAGTGTGTGTGTGTGTGTGTGTGTGTGTGTGTGTGTGTGTGTGTGTGTGTGTGTGTGTGTGTATTCACCGTCCAGTGAAGTGTGAGTATTTATCCTGGTCCAGTGTGAGGTCTTCAGTAGACAGGTGGTCGGCCGTGCACTCTGAAGCGGTAGAGGCAGGTGTACTCTGCATGGCCCCAGTTGGACAACACGCGCAGCTCTATGATCTGGAAGGCCTCGTCGTTCTGCTCCTGAGGGGCACAACCAGAAGGGTTGGAGATGGTGCACTTTTACAGTCAAAATCAAAAACAAACATTGGCTACCGATCATACTGTTGAGGAACAAGCTAACGATTGTCACTAAAAGGACATAATTAAAGTAATTTGTCCAGTTTGTGTATGGGAGGTCAGATGGTCAGATAGAAGACTCGGGTCATCTGTGTCTCCGAGAGAATGTATAGTGCATGGTGTGTTAGAAGGTGTCTAACCGTGACTGGGTGCGTCTGCAGAGCCTCTCCATCCTCATCATATGTGTAGCGGCCCAGCAGCTTGCCCTCCTCCAGGTGCTCATCCTGCAGACCCTAAACACAGCACACATACACAGCCATGAGCAAGCCTCAGCTAGTTTCTCACACACACACACACACACACACACACACACACACACACACACACACACACACCTGTAATAGGTGGTTTTACTGTTGGGGTAAATTGAACACTAAGTATGCGCCAAGGCATTTAAGATGTGTACAATAATGATTCTCTTCACTGTAAACACTGTCTCCATGTGTTCCAGCCACCTCTTACAACTAGTACAGTTTGGGGCTAACACATGCTTAATTCCAATGCATGCAACCTGAAGGGTACTGTACATTATGAAACAAGATAAGAGGTAAATGATTATGAAGACGTGACCAAAGTGTAGTACTGTAGCTGCTTGGCTGCAACAGCTCCAGCTACAGTAGGTGGCACAGATTTCTTTTCTTTTCTTTTTCTTTCTCGTATCAACAGTACCCGGTTTCGCCTCTAGGTTAATTAGCGCTGCGGACAAATTCAGCAAACAATGAGTCGCCTTGTCTTGTTGTTTATACTTCAAAGGTTTAAAAGTACAACGTTGCAAATTGTAAATACAACTTAGATTTAAAAGTAAAAAGTATGCGCCCAGAGCACATGATGGCTATTCAACTAGCGGCCCACCTGCAAATCTGCCTTTCATGACAATGCGGTCCCAAACTTTTTCCGACGCGTACCACCACCTACTGTACATCCTCGGCTTGCGTGCCCCCACCATCCAACACATATAAACATTCGATTGACGCATTCCAGGCATCATGTTTAAGTAGCCTACCCCATGCGTGCGACTGTACACCTGCATGATCATAGGCATAGACTGTACACCTGCATGAGCATAGTAGGCCAGTCAATCTAGCGTTTGACCCATAACTAATTGCAATAGTAATAGGCATAGACTGTACACCTGCATGAGCATAGGCTTAAGATTAAAAAAAAAACTAAAAAAAAAACTTTAACACCGTTTCAAAATTGCCCTTCTCATCTCGCGTGCGCCCTAGAAGAACCCCGCGTACTGTAGCCTACTACCGGTGGTACGCTTAACAGTTTGGGAATCCCTGCTATCACCAAGAACATAAAACGACAGCAAAGTAATAGCGTCGCGCGGCTCGCGCCTGTCACACTGGTTATTAGGGTGTGTTGGTAAATTCATTCTGACACTCTGAAAAAGTTTGTGTAGCCTACTCTGAGCGCTCGCGCAGAAATGTACGAATTACCTGCACAGAAATTCCTAAAAACAGTGATGTTAAAGGCTTGTTCACCAATCACCATGCATGTGTCTGAAAAACAAATATCTGAGAAAAAGTCTGAGGGTGGTTCGCACACTGAAAAGGGAGGCTAAGAAGTGGCCTTCTACCTTTTGTCTCCAACACAACAGTAATGATGAAAACCGGCGGTTCCAGTCGGAGTGGTGTGACAGGTAGACTATTGTTTACACTGCAATTAACATCGAGCAATACACCTGTTTACTGTGCAATGAATGCATTTCGTTAATGAAAGAACGTACTGTTAAGTGGCTCTAGGCTACAAGTCAAAGGAGTCGATTTGGACAAATTTGTACGGAACAAGAGAGAGCTATGGTAACATTCCTTAAGCCCAAGGCATTGAAATTCTGCTTAGTTGTCAGGATACCGTCTCAGTGGTGTGCCTTAAAAATATGAGCTGTGACAAAAGTTGGGTATGGGTGTTATTCCATCCCATGACACGGTTTTACTGGTTCATTTGACAAATCATCTGAACCAGCTCTATTTATGTCTGTTTGGATGCGAGATGCGTCAATAGGCTTTCAAATCAATTCCAGTGTTTGTGAATATGTTTACTTATTAAACTTATTAAATGTAGCTCGATACTCCTGAACGCAGGTCTATAGTATAGCCAGAATAGAGTCATTTTACCAACTCCTTATTTTGGGTGGCGCGCGGAGACGCAGTGGTTTTCCTGTCTGGCACACTTGGTAACGAAGTTGCCTAGCCCTTCATTAAAGTTTTATACGGTAATCACGAGTTCAAATTACTCGCAGTGACGTTTGCTTTTAGTTTTCAACGCATTATAAAATCATATTTTCTATTGCTCATAGGCTAGTCATCCAAAAAATGTTCGATATTATGGTCTGACATTCCAGTTCCGCGTGCTCATTGTGCTTTCAGGGCGCGTGGGATGACTGACATGCAAAACTTCGCCCATGGCAACCCAGAATATCCACAGGAACTGAAATCACTTGACTGCCGCCAAAGAATGGGATGTTATAAATTAGCAAAATATCTATTTCTGGCTGGATTAATGGTCTTTTTTGTAAATATTTGGAACATCGTAGGCCTACATGACTCAAAAATAATCAGTCGGCACACGCCGATTGCGGAGGATTTCTACAAAGTTGTATCACCTTCAACTTATAAATATATCCTGAACCAACCTTTAGCTTGTGAACACAATCCGTATCTGGTATTGATGGTTCCAGTAGCACCTGGTGATCGTGAGTCGAGAGAGGCTATAAGGAATTCGTGGGGACAGCGACATTTGGTCCCTAACGTCAAAAGTATTACCCTCTTTTTCGTCGGTGTCTTGGAAGGAGATAAACGGGAGAAGGCCGAAGATGCTCTTGCCAAGGAGAACTTGATACATGGCGATATCATTCTGATGGACTTTTTGGACAGCTATCGCAATTTGACTGTGAAGACCATGATGATGATGCACTGGCTTGCCACTTACTGCAGGAGCGCTACTTATGGTATGAAAATTGATACAGACGTTTTTCTTAATGTCTATGAACTCATCAACTTGTTACCTTTTCCTGCTAAATATAATTACATCGCCGGATCAGTCATCGATGATGGCATGCCTCGAAGAGATGAAAACAGCAAATGGTATTTATCAAAAGACGTCTATCCAGATTCTACATTCCCACCCTATGTTTCGGGGCCTGGGTATGTATTCTCAGTAGACCTCGCAGCAAAGATATCAATGGCTTCGAGACTTGTGCGACCAATTCCATTGGAAGATGTTTATGTGGGATTATGTCTGAATGTACTCGGTGTCAAGCCTGTGTCTGGAAGAAAGCTGTTTTGGCTGCGTAATCTGTTTGAAATACGTCACCTGGACTATGACAGATGTACTTTTGCCAAACTTGTCCTAGTTGTGGACTTCACTCCCTCTGAGCTCTTGAAGGCCTGGCTAGATTTTCAGCAAACCAATGGTGTATGTTAATAGCCTGCCATACGTACAGCTGTTAAGTTTTGTGCAAGTTCTGAGTTCAAGTAACTTTACACTGAAGGGCAGCTTGCCAAAGAATTACTGTGGTTATCAATACTTGTATTGTTTTCACTCAGTTCATTCTCTTTTCGGTTTCTGTTTCTTGTGGAGTTTGATTACATTGGAATCCAAACTAGCGGATTCTGTGACATCTTTTAAATCTTTCCTTAAAACTCACTTACACCGTAAAGCTTTTAAAGAATTTTTTTTTTTTGTTTATTTTTTGTTTCGTCTTGTTTTGGTTTGGTTTCTGTCTTGTATAGTGTTTAATTATTGCAGTATTTTGTTATTTAAAAAATATATACATTTTCATTTTTGCCAATGTTGATATTTTATTTGTATTGTTGTATTGAGAGCAAACGAGTCTCAAGATGACCCCCTCAAAATGCCCATCATAAAGCATGTTGAGGGTGTCTGGTGCCAACCAGAAAAGGCATATCAAAATATCAAAAGTATCTCACACACACACACACACACACACACACACACACACACACACAGTAAGACTGAACTAGGAACAGTAGACAAATTATGCACAATCCTGCATTTTCAGTTTTTAGGATAGTGTGATAGTGTGTCAGTGTTTGTTAGTGTGTGTGTGTGTGTGTGTGTGTGTGTGTGTGAGAAAGAGAAAGAGAGAGAGAGAGAGAGAGAGAGAGGGGGAGGGGCCTTACGTAGACCGCGTAATCTTGGGGAGCGCTGGTGATGTGTCCAGTTGGCGACAGCGACTTGGGGATGTGCTCAAGAGAGAACGCAGTGGGAACCACACGCATAGACAACCGGATAACCAGGTAACCATGAGTACCCTTAAACGCCCAGCAGTTCCCTGGATGGACGTCCGGCTAGAGAGAATGACAACAAGACAAAATATTTCATCAATCAGTACTGTTGGGTTACAATAATTACTGTACAATTACTGTGTGAGTTGATGAGGTCAGCTGTCAATGAGAATAAGAAACAATGGTGCAGTCAACGACACTTGGAGACAGCTCCATATCACTGACTAAATAAGCACATAGTTCAGGCAAAGTAAGGTCTGACCCACAACTAATTGCAACAGAATCTATTTTCATATTTTCATATTTCAATTGGTGATCTAAACACCATAGTAAAAGTCAGTGAAAATCCAGTTGGTGGAAATATGTTAAAATGAGGGTTGTTTTTGTGCATTATCATTCAGCAAATACTCACAAAATTTTCAAAGAGTTAGTGAATTTCTTGGGCTTATTTCAGACTGGTTTGTTGCCAAATGCGTGTCTATTTCTACATTTTGGCCCTTTGAATAAATGGAAATGGTTGTTGAGTCTTTAAATAGAGCCAGTGTGTTTTTGCATGTAAGTGTAGCTGCCTGGCTACTGTAGCTGTTAGCAGGGATGAACAAAAATACATCAAAATGTATGTTCAAATAGAATATAAAATACACTAATTTTAAGTCAAAATAAACTGCCAAATGCATTAGCAAAATACATTTTGTAAAAATGTTGAAAGTACTAAAAAATACTCTTTAAATGGAGAATGAGAGCACTTTGTAAACATTCCATATCGGTCTATTTCAATCTGACCGTAGACAATTTGAGAGAAACAGCTTTTCTCTGCTTACGAGACATGCCATAAACGGCAAACCTGATCAATTGATTACTGCTGACCTGCCTGTTGCATCTCATCACCTTTATACTATATCAAAGATGCACTCAGAAAGTCACAACTGAACTTGTCAAGTGGTACAAAGTGGAGACAAGTCTCTGGCATCGTCAATGCATGCCCAGACTGAGCAATGTTGCACGGCAACCCAACCACATAACCGGTTCCATAGGTTTCCGATTGGATGACTAATCGGAACTTGAGACTAGAACTCTAGGAACTTGAGGTTGGTATGAGAGGGAGTGTATTGCGAGTGTGAGAGAAATCTACACGTTTCTCATCTTGCACTGGATCATCTTCCTCAATATTCTGATCACAACAATGGGCAATTTACTCAGTGCCAGTCAGCGGCTATATTGATTGAACATTGAACTGTACAAAACCAAGTTTCATGGCTTTATGAAAGAATTTGACCTCATTTTCACATATACCCTATACTACAGTATGAAAGTTCAGTAAAACTGCCAAAGGTGCAGTTTTTGCCCATTGACCTATGCATTGGATTTTCATGGACTTTTGGTATATGATATTAGCCTGGAGACCAGGCTCTCTTCTTTGCAGAGAGTCTGGCCTAGATCTATTGGCAAACGTTTATTTCCTGGTTTGTGGACGCTTGTCTGAAGTTTGAATTAATTGGAGTTCAATCACTAACGTTTGGTAATGCCGTATGATAACCACAGGGGACACAACGACAATGATGGGCTTGAAACTCAAATGTAATCGCTCTTGGGAACGCCCTCTTTTTGCTGATTGGGCAGAGATGCACTTGCCGGAGTAAATGAAGCTGGATCAAGCTACAGTATACCAGACGGAGTATGAAGAGAAATTAAATTGAACGGAAGTACGTAGTCAGGCGGAGTCAGGCTAATATGATATGGGAAGGTTTCATGAACTGAATGGTGCAATCAGTTTTGGGTTGGTTGGATTATTTTCCTCACAGATTGCCTAGACTAACAAGTTTCTGGAAGTTTCTGAGCCGGTGAGGTACCTGTATGACCACGCGCGGGGACTGGGAGAAGTACCAGAGAGGGAGCCCGAACAGACTCATCAGGGCAGTCTTGGTCTCAAACGTCTCAGAGCAACGGGTGCTGAGGATGCTGCCACCTTTATGTGCACACACACAAACACAAACACTTTAAATTGGCCTCATATGACTGATGTTATTGTCAGTCACAGGAATCACAGTTCCAAAGATCATAGGTTTGATTGGCAGCTAAACGAGTTTATGTAAGGTAATGTACAGTACCTCCAGACTCCAGAGCGTAGTCCACCATGCCTGTGCGATCGTGAGAATACAGCCTCAGGGCATTCTTCACAATCAGCTCCACATGCTACAGACAGAGACAGGGATAGAGAGGGCTTACACTTACTGCCAACATCTTGTATAAAGACATTCATCGCACTGCTTAGAAAGACCAAGAGGACTGTTGTCAACTGTAACTTAACATGACCTATAAAGACAGTTCATACCATCTAGGCTGCTTCAGTGCACTAAAAGTTCTTTTATGCCTTATGCCTGACAAAACAGACCAGTGAAACAGGAGATCAACCTGACACAGCACTGTTTTCCCTTGATTGTACCATCACACTCACAGACTCACTCCAATGAGCGTCCCTCAAGCTGTCCCTCACCGCTGTCTACATAGTCAGCCAACATAATACAGCAGAACAGAGTACATGCCTATGTAATATCACTTAAATTGATCAACAAAAGACAGCGATTTCAAAATAGTTTAAAACAGACATATCGTATGATTTTGTTATATGGTCAGCATCTTACTGTATCATCACTGATGTACTCTGGTTCAGAAAGACACAGGGTGGTCCTTGTACAGTAGACCTGCTCACCTGCTCGGCTAGTCCCGACTGGCCGGTGGAGAGCCGGACGCTTTCACTCAGGGTCTCGGGACAGACAGACTGCCCCTTCAGCTTGCTCTGCTCCACCAGCTGAGACACGTTACCCAGGATGCTTTGCTCCAGGGCGGCCAGCGAGGCCTGCAGGTCGGAGCCGTTGACGAAGCGGGCGGCGAGCCACGGGAGGAGCGCGTCAGGCACCGCACCACCCTCGGCGCCATAGAACACTTCCTGCAGCTGCTGTTTTACCTGTGCAGACACCTGCAGCCAACACAATACCTTTATATGCAATCTTACTCACTTCCACCGACACATGAAGCTGTCCATAAATGCAGACAATGGGAATGTGAATGCATGTTACAATGTGAATGGGGTCTACAAATGAAGGACTACAGCACACAAACAGGAACCACATACACACACACAGTGCAAATACAGATATCCAAACACACCCGATAACATGTGACCCATGATAATCTGCCCACAGTACACATCAATAAAAAAGAACCAAAAAGATAAGTGACATTGTATTCAAATGTTCATGCATGTATGTGTATGATGCAACTCAAAGACACACACACACACACACACACACACACACACACACACACCATGTCCTGGATGTTGTCCAGCTGCTCACAGCGCCCCTGGCATCCCATGACCCCCTGAAGGTCGGCTCTGATGCTGCCCAGCGCTGCCTCCAGCCTCTGCACCTCCAGCAGCAAAGCCTCATGGGAAACGCGGTCTTCAACCTCACTGGAGAGAGAGAGGGGAACACTTTGGCATACAAGAACAGATTAGGTTTGCGTCGGTACTCGTGAGTAAGAGCAGGACTCACCTGACAGGTGCGGGGGTGGCCTCTTGTGCTCTCTGGATGTCCTGGAAATACACAGACACACACGCACGCAGGCACGCGCACACACACACACATTAATATATGATTATATTGAAATGATTGTACATGCCCATACTTTATACCTGTCCATTCTCAAACACATGTATAGACTCTAACTGTACATACACACCACTGGCGACTTGAGCTTCCAAGAAGCTCTGGACACCCTGCCAAGGACGCCGTGGGAAGCTTTGGACGCTTTGGCCGCTCTGACATGGTAGCATTCTATGTTCGTTGCTGGTCGTTTGGTCGCTGAACTGCAGCATAGCTCATTACCATAAAGTTGAGCCACTTTCAACTTTCTCAAGTTGCTCAAGACGCCCAAAACGCGACGCCGACGGATTTGCCGCTGCTGGCAGCTGAGAGAAGCCGGCTTCCATTGAAAATGAATGACTTCCGGAATCTTTGGAAGCTCAAGTCGGCAGCGGTGTGAACGTACAGTAAGCATGAGCGGTGTGTATCTCAGTATGCTCTGTTGGGTGTGAGTGATGTGGTGCTCGTACCTCAGTTTTCTGAGCCAGGTTCTCCAGCAGGGCCTCCAGCGCTGCCACTTGACTCTGATGGCTCTGCTGCTGGGTCACGTACAACTGCTGCTGCTGTAGAACACACACACACACACAGTTAGGATATGTGTGTCTGGATGAATGCTTGTTTTATTCAGGGCAAGAGGATGCTGACTAGATGCTGATAGAATACTGACTCTAGCAAGCTCATGGGTTGTGTGTGTGTGTGTTTTTTCACCAGTTGAGTTTACCATTTCTTTGTGTGTGTGTGTGTTCCCTGTTCACCTGTTTCACGTCGTCTGCGTTCCGCTCGACCTCGTCCTTGAGCGGCTGGAGCTTCTCGTCCATCATGGCCGCCACCGACGTCTGCAGCTGGTGCAGGTGGGCGCCAGTCTCCAGCTGCTCCTGCAGGGGGCGGTAGAGCGCGTGCAGCTGGGCGCTCTTCTCCTGCTGCTGCCGCTCGCCCCGCGCCACCCGCGCCCACAGCTCCGCCAGCGAGCGCTCCACCCGCTCCACCCGCTCCACCCGCGCTGCACGCGCCACATGCTCAGCATCTAGAGACAGAGGCGCCGAGGAGGACTAGAGGGGGAGAGGAGAGAGAGAAGGAGGGAGAGAGAGAATGAAAGGAAGACAAGAAGAATGAAGGGAAGAAATAAGGAAGACCAGAAGAAAGAAAGAAAGAAAGAAACAAAGAAGGAAGGCAAGAGAGAGATAAATATAGAGTCATGGCTTGGCACCCCATGCTAAAGTTGACTAAAAAGAGGAATATAAAATCATCTTTTGGAAATTGATCTTAATGCCTTAAGAAATAAAATGAGGATATATCCAACCATTAAGGACACCAATTTTCTATGTGAATGAATAATGTATCATAAATAAATAAATGTTCTTCCTTTAAATACTGGGGTCATAAGTATTGGCACCCCTATGTTAACCCTTTTATTCCTATAAAGGAATTCCTCTTTTAAGTCAAATTTAGCACGGGTGCCAACACTTTCAGCCATGACTGTATACTGTACAATTCTTTCACACATTTTGATGAAGTCAAGCTGGTCGAGAAAGATGACCAGGTGAGAGGACCCAGAGAGCTCACACTGTGACTTTAGATAATCAAATATATAGCTTTGGAGAATCTAATGAATAATAACATGCATATGGACACACACAGCTAAACAGGTACATAGAGTGACCGGCAGGCAAAGACAGTCTGCTGCACTGGCCATGCTGCCTGTATGCTAGTCCATCACACTCACTGCATGGGCAGATACAATATCAGGACTCTGGGCTGTGGACTAGGCAACACCCGTCAACAGGACTGGGTGTCGAGTTCCTTGGTGCCAGCCGATAAACCCACCTGTGACTCAGCAGAGATGGGGGGCGGGACAAAGGGAGCCGCGTGGTCCTCCTCCAATGAAATCTCCTTGTTGAGGCCAACCCTCCAATCGCTGATGTTGACGGCTGGAAGGGCTGCCCACAAGGTAGATGGACCGCAGTAGCATAGCACTGGAACGGGAGGCAGCACAGTCAGCATTCATGCGGAGGGGGCACACATTAAACCAGGAAGAGCATGCATTTTGTTACAGTTACAGTGTCCAACTAGCCTGGCTAACGCCTACCACTTCTCAAATGAGACGTGGTCTGGCAACCAGACGTTCATTTTCTCGTATTTGAAAAAATGGCCAGATCCGTTCATTGGGCGCCACGGATGTCTATCAAATGCGCATAGCTCACCCAACTCGTCGAACGAGGACGCATGAGGTGCCCCCGCGCGTTCATATGCAACGTTAAGGGCTGCCATTGACATCAGTGTAAATCCTTTGGCGTCGAATGTAGACGCAAGAGGGCAACGGAAACTTCTCGGATGTTCTGTGATTGGTTCGCCAACATCAGGCGAACATTTGGGCGTTAGTTTCCAGACTGGCTTGGCAGCGGGATTGAAATCACCGCGCAAGGCAGTATGGGAACACCCAGGCTAGTGTCCAACGTGATAACTGTACGCTGCACAGTCATCAAAAATCGAACGGCTCAGTTTGGACTGGGCATATAATCAGGACAAAGCCGTAAAATCTGACAGTGTCTGACCAGCTTTAAAACACAGCATTAGCCAGGATGAATGGTCAAAGACTACAAGACCAAATAAGGTACAACCAGTAACTCAATTTGATTATAGTAGATAATACCTATCTATACCATGCAAGCGAGTGGTGAGCACCGTGTGTGTGTGTGTGTGTGTGTGTGTGTGTGTGTATGTAGTAGTAGCCCAGTGGTGGTGTTGGACGAGAACTCACCCACGAGCAGAAGCAGGGGGACGAGGAGCAGCAGCAGTCTGCACAGGTTGGGAAGGCACCTGCTTTTCAACACAGCACAGGACAAGGGGCCCTTAGTCAATGTGGACAACAGTCAAGAGCTACATATCTACCGGCAATGTTACAAACACACACACACGATCAAGCAAAACACACACACGATAACGCAAAACATACACACACACACGATCACGCAAAACATAAACACACTCACACAAGATCATGCAAAACACGCATACACACACATGATCACGCAAAACACACACACAGCACCAAAACTCAAGTGGCAAGTGGCAATATTATGCGGTGCGGAGGAACTCACCGTGTGACTAGGAAATCCCTGAGCAGAGACATGAGGGCGAGCAGTTGCTGCCATATTGAAGACGATCCCTTGGCTATACACACACACACACACAGACACACACACACAGATATAACAGGACACCAGGGAAGATTAGTGGTACTATTCTAAGCTCAGGAGACTGATGTGAAAGTGTGTGTGTATGTGTCTAATATGCGCACACACACACACACACACACACACACACACACACCAGAGGGGCTACTGTATTAATAGGTCAGTTGGAGACACGCGTTGGGGGTCAGCACAAACAGTTACTGAGTCCACAGACCAACATAAAAGGAGAGTCCAACACAGCACAGCACACAGAGAGCAAGACTGGAGAAACCATTCAGTTAGTCAAGAGATTAACAAGAAAAACAAATAAATAACACAATGCATCAGTGGCAGAGAAAATGAGCCTTGCAGTAGTTATTTCTCTCTCACACACACACACACACACACCCCATGCAAAAGACATTCCAACAGACTTTAGTCCAGAGGACCCATATGACTGACTAGTCGGCTTTGTTTTATTACAACATCATAGCCGAGCCAAGGACGCTGGCTATGTGTAAAAGGAACAGGGAAATGCACCGTCTAGAGACCACAAACAAATACACACACAGCTACCACAGCACACACCACAGCATGCAGACAACAAGACCTCTAATTCCATCTATTCACCCCCTACATCTAATCCCTATGCAAAAAACAGCCATCACACACACACACACACTCCTCAGTGGAGGGTCAGTCAAAAGCAAGGGAGGTCACTACTACACATGCAAGTGGCGTTGGTGATCACAGCAGCCTTTAGAAGGAGCATCATAATGACCTTGGGACATGAGGGCCAACCGGAGGAGAGAGAACATCTTCTGAGTGACCAACCAGATCACAAGGACCAGTTTCTGGCCCACCCACAGTAGACCATGGCCTTAGTGATCACCAATCAGGACAAGGAACAAAAATCACACAATAAGTAAAGGAAGGAGAGGAACTAGCAAAAACAACAAATTTGGAATTTGCCATTTGGGCTACTGTTCACTACGGACTATATGAAACTCAAGAGGGTGAACCTAAAGGACCTAGACTTCTAGAAGGTTCTACAAGCAATCAGAACTTGAACTGGGTCAAACTATGGCGGGTTCATTACAAAAGTTCAATTGAGTTGAGGTAACCTGTATAAGCTACGAGATCAGACAGCACGGCCAGAGACCGGTTTGCTCCGGGGGAGCGTGTGTGGTCCGGATGCGGCGCGGTAGTGTGCGTGTCCAAGTGCTGCTTCCCCTTGCAGTCATCACCTGAGGCCACGGCAGGACAGGTAGCAGTGAGGGCCAAAAACAATCAACTATTATGAAGACTACGTTACACTTCAAAGGACTCCTACCTAAGAAGATGCATTCAGACACTAAACGCACCACTGATTACATTTAACAGTTTGCATTCTTTGTGATCAATTCATGGCTTTCCATGTCTACGGAGGCCAGAAGGACCCTTGAGTGGCTCATAGACCTGACTGCTTCTGAAACACTCTGAATCATTCAAAAGTATATGTGGCATAAGTGTGCAGAAACAATCACATAATGACTAAACCACTAAACCTAAAGTCATTCATGGAAGGAACGTGAGGATGTCAAAGTGTTTCAGCCTATATGTGTAGTGAATATTTGTGTGCGAAAATGTGTGTGTGTGTGTGTGTGTGTGTGTAAATGTTTGTTTGTGTGTTGACATGGCTAAGTGACCGGTACTCACATAATGACGCGTCAGTGTCTCGGTGGCCATCCTGCTTTCGATGTCCCTCCGGCTTTCGGCGTCCTTCAGAGTTCATAGTACTGCAGTACCTCCAGTCAGCTAGGAGAGACACACACACACACAGCAAAACTCATCAGCTCAATCAGAGCTCCCCTATATTCCTTCATACCCTCCTCTTCTTCATCCCCGCTCACCCAATCACAGCTGTGGAGGGGAGCGTGTGCGAGGGTGTGACCGAGCGATTTGCATGTAACCATGGTGACTGGCTACTATAGTGACAGCCCATTTGTTTATGCAGTGGAAGAACAACGAAACAAACTCAAGAGAGGGGAAGGGAGAAAGGAACGGGGGGGGGGGGGGGGGGGTTAAAACACCTGTGAAGACCAAAAAAGAACAACGCTGGATGGAAAAGAAGTGGGACTCTTAAATGAAACACAGCAAGAGGAGTCAGCCATCTGAAACAGCTGGATAGGAGTCTGGTGAAAACAGCTGGATGGCAGTTTGCCCAGACTCAGAAGAGAAGAGAAAGGGAAAGGTGGAGGATGACCTCCATGGGTAGGAGCTTCAGGGCAGGGGTTAGAGGCTGGAGTGGGGACTCGTACAGTATACAGTCACTGACAAAAGGGTTGGGACCCCCTTGGAAATGTTAGTTTTGAGTAGCCATAGAGCATCATCTGCTTCACTTTAAACATGGTGCACTTTTCAGGGTATTCTTCACTCTTCATCCTCCAGACATAACCACTGGTCAGGACAGGAGGCCCAAAAGGTTCTAGCTTTGTTCCGTTGGTCTATAGAATTAAGACATTTAAATGGTTTTGGTTCAGTATTCTGTTCATGTTCATGCTTATGGAACAGCAGTATGTTTGGATGAGGGAGAATGAAGCACACACTGAAAGGTGCACCCTGATGCATGGCAATAACTAGGTGATACTCTAGGCTTATTTTACTTCCTCTGGCACTGATAATCAGCTGCATATAAAGGGGTAGGTAGTCACTGAAATATTTGAAAAACATCATACTGTCCATAGAAATCAACAAAAATGTTAAGTGAGTGGAGTGGAGTCTATTGTCCATTAGAAATGGACTGATATTTCCCAGGGATGCTACCACAGCTGACATCTGACCACCCATAACCTTAGCACTGGATTACTTTCAGTTGTGTTGAGCTATTGAAATGGTCCTGGTTCGTTTGTCTTCTCCAAAAAAACCTTCAAGTGTTTGGAAAAAAAACAAAAATTCTAAAGGGGTGTCGATACTTTTGTCAGTGACTGCAGCTGCAAAGTTGAATCTTTCCAGTACAACAGAGTCTGATCCAACCGTGAAATGAGTCCTGTGGAGATAACAGCATCCTGGTTGTTTTCATGTAAATGTGTGTATGTGTATATAAATATGTGTGTGTGTGTGTGTCTCTCTCTGTTTATGTAAATAAATGATAACTGTACAGGTGTGCCATTGTATCAGTATAGGGCAGAGCCTAAGGGATGACTCCACTAGGCAATATACAATAACTCAGACCAGAGCAAACGAGTGAAGATCACACCAATCCCATGCACCAGGCCAAAGTAGTCTACACCAGTGAAAACTCAAAACAAGCGCGTGTGAGAGCAGTGCCCAATGAAAGCCAGAGATACAGTGTGGAGAGCTCGACCCATCTTGCAGTGGAGGCTACCACAAACCCAAGGTGTGGGTCAATTCAACCGTTTACCTCCGATGGCGCGCAGCGCACCACAGATGGCACTGCACCAAGTACCGCAGAGCGCCACCCAGTGGCGGAGGGCACCGGGGAGGGGTGCCAAGGCCCTGGCAGTGGAGCGCCAAGCCCTCCTGCAGGCCTGCACACATGCCCAAGACACGGAGCACAGGCCATCTGGACGAGGGGGGTTACAGGGTAGGTCAGACACACACACACACACACACACACACACACACACACACACACACACACACACACACACACACACACACACACACACACACACACACACACACACACACACACACACACACACACACACACACACACACACACACACACACACACACACACACACACACACACACACACACACACACACACACACACACACACACACACACACACACACACAGTTTAGCCAGTCAAGCAGCAATCTTTAGGTGAGATCATACTTTGTAACCTGGAATATTTCCTTGTTCTTCCTTCACTTTACCCATACAATAAACCAGTCTGTTGGGATTTCGCCCCCTCAAACAAATGAGTTACTTAGTATTTCACCCAACAGCAGGAAATGAGAGTGAGAAAAAGGGAGTGATGAGAGAAAATATCATGGAGAGAGAGAGAGAGAGAGAGAGAGTCTTAATTTAATCACAGTCTTGATTTCAATGTATTTTCTTTTATTATTATTATTATTATTATTGATTTAATTTTATTTTAATTTCTTCTGTTATTACTATTACTATATTAAACATTGTTCTGTTTATCTTATATATGTATTGAATTTGTATACATGCTTTGACAACACAAGCACACTTGTCATGTCAATAAAGCTTATTTGAATTTGAATGAGAGAGAGAGAGAGAGAAATGGTGGTGGAGAAAATATAATGTAGTGAGGGAGTGAGAGAGAAAGAAAGAGAGTGAGAGTGAGAGTGAGAAATGGTGCTGACTATTGGGGAGCACATCTGTTGAAAGCCAGAGTGAGTGCTTGAGCTGTGGGAGACCAGAGGTGAAGAGAGGGGCTCCCGGTGCATGCGCTGCTCAGCGGTCGGGTACCTTTGCCCTGCGTGCGGGCCTGCAGCAGCACCGTGTGCACCAGCAGAGAGAGCACACACGCCACCGACGCCGCCGCGCGCCTGCTGTACTCTACACACACCTCAGGCAGCAACAGCACTCCTACAGACAAAACACACACACTTATGCATACCTGGCCTGCACAGCCCAGAGCAAGTGTACGCACGCACACCCACACACACACCCACACACACCTCTGCCACCTCACACATCACTCCAATACTCCCTTTGACTTCATTATAATCCAACACCAACGGGGACATTCCAAGAAGGTCGATCAGTGACTAACATGGCTATGTTAACTCTACATACCTGGCAAACCTCCTACCTGAAGAACCCTATGCCACATTCTCCCTGCAAAGCATAGGGCTCCTCTATAGAGGTTTACCACTTGAGCGACTTATTCGGGTTTTTCAGTCAACCTCATACTCCCCAGCAGTTCTCGAGATGGAGCATACACTTGCATCAAGTGGAACACGGAGCCACGGAGATCATACTTGCACACGTACACTCATATTCACACACACATTCACCCATGAGAAACACCACAAAGCCTGCAAGCAAAACACACTAGTACACCACAACAACAACAGTCACATAGTTTCTCATAAAGTAACATGTAGTTAGTAACATGTAAAGAATGGCGAGGCAGACTAGACGTCTATGGATGAATAAGGAGGCCAGCGGTGTGTCTTACCATGACCACTAGAGGTCACTGTAATGAGTGATTTTACAGCTGAAGCAGTCATTTCAATTCATGGGTTTCAGCAGGTCCCTTGCCACAGATTTATAAAAATCAAGCACCTAGCTTATGAATGCAGACTGCATGGTGCCTGGTTTTTATACGCCTGTGGCAAGCGACCTGATGAAACCCGTAAAGTCTGGGATCCATCGCTCCTTTACGCAACTAATGAGCAGAGGTAAGGATAACGAAGACATCATCTCTTCTAAACTGGCCCCAACCCTTTACAACAGCAGGGACTCACATCGCTGCACACTCTACAGTGTCCCAAGCCTGTTTATCAGTGTTTTTAAATCAGCTACTCTACCTTAACCTGCAAAAAACATGGATTGATGTGGAATCCATTTCTGTTTGTAATGCTGTCTGTATGTGAGATAGCCTTTCAAATTCTGAGCTTTGACCTGTTTATCTGCGCGCCCGTGTGTGTGTGTGTGTGTGTGTGTGTGTGTGTGTGTGTGTGTCTTACCAGGGCGTGGCTTGCGGACCTTGTCCCTGCTGTAGACCGTGGTGTTGTGGGGGCTGGCCGCCGAGGATGAGGAAGAGGGGTGTTTGGAGGAAGAGTGTGTGTCGGCCGACTGCTGAAAACTGCAGTCTTTACACGTGATGCCGCTGACCACGGACGTCTGCGTCTGGGCCGTCAGGATATCGCCGCTCGCAAGGATGGTGCGGTCTAACACACACACACACACACACACACACACACACACACAGGTAAACAGGACAAAACAGAATATGAAAGACTATCTCAAAGACTCAAATCAGCAAGACCTCATCGGTACAAAGCAGCATCAGCTCACCTTGGTGATCACCGTCTCCATCCAGTCCTGTCAACACAGAACAGGGAAGTGAGCCACGTGTGCAGGCATGAATGTACACACTACACAGGCTTGAACGTACGGAGGCTTGAATGGAGTGATATCATGATAGAATGACTTAAAACTAATAATAAAAAGTAACCAGACACATTAGCCAAACATAGGTCAAAAGAAATCAATCATATATCGGCCATCGGCTGCCCTGATTTCTAAAGATCAACTTCAGCATCGGCCGATGAAAAAAAACTCATACTGGTCAGCCTCTAGAGATGGGTCCATTAGTATATGAGTGAGTGGGTGTGTGCCACTGCCCACCCCAGAAGCTGTCCATGAGGGTGCGCTCCTGGATGCAGGACTCGTCCAGCAGGGAGGAGAGCAGCGAGGCGTCGCTGGCAGCACAGCTGTGCAGGCTGCTGTTGAGGGGCAGAGACTGGGACGACTTCTGGGGGGTCAGCAGCAGAGACTGGGAGCCAGACAAGGACTGGTGATGGGATCGCCTACTCTTCAGAGGCCTGGGAGAGAGGGAGGGAAGGAGAGGGAGAGAGAGAGAGAGAGAGAGAGAGAGGGGGAGAGAGAGAGAGAGAGAGAGAGCAAGGGAGAGATAGCAAAGAGGAAAAGGGAGAGAGAAGCATGGAAGGGGGAGATGGAAGAGAGTGTAAGAGGTGACAATGAAGAAAGGAGAGAAAAAAGAGAGCAACAGTAATTCAAGAAATTCAGTAATTCTAAAGGCACAGTGAGGGATTGGAAAAAAACAAAGTGGGGGCAGCCTGCCCCCAAACAAAACCAAAACCCTGTGTGGACTTTCTCTGCTGTGTTTGATTAGTGTCTGCTAATATGTAAACATAAATACAAACAAACGCTAGTTCCCGCAAAATCCCTTAATGTGCCTTTCATTTTCAAAAAGTGAGAGTGAAAAAGACAAAAGTAAGACAAGGGAACTGAATAAAAAAAGAAAGATGTCTTGGGAAAAACAGAAGCGTGTGTAGTGGTGTGTGTGTGTGTACCGGTCTTCTCTGCTGGCTCCCACAGCGGGGGACCCACTGCGGCGCTCCAGCAGATTATATTTGGCCACCTGTCCGCCGTTGCCATGGTCACCGGGAGTGGTGTGTAGTCTCAGACTCCGGCGGGACATCCTGGGCACCTCCACGGCCTGCGTGACCCTGTGCTCCTGCTCAAACTCCAGCGCTGACCACGAGTAGCTGGAGCTGCACCCCACCGTCCCACCGCACACACACACACACACACACACACACACACACACACACACACACACACACACACACACACACACACACACACACACACACACACACACACACACACACACACACAAACACAAACACAAACACAAACACAAACACAAACACAAACACACACACAAACACACACACACACACACACACACACACACACACACACAAACACACACACACACACACACACACACACAAACACACACACAAACACACACACGAACACACACACGAACACACACACGAACACACACACGAACACACACACGAACACACACACGAACACACACACGAACACACACACGAACACACACACGTCATACAAACAGCAGCAAAGTATTAATCCTCATCATCACAGTTGCACCACATGAATGTACTCAAATGGCTGTACTGTAAAATGCCCAAAAGGCTTAGCTTAGTAATATTATACACTTACGGTCTTGGCCCTGACTAACACAAAAGGGCACTCAGAAATCACTATTCCAGAAGGAGCTGGTCAGTAGGGACGGATGTGCTTAGACTAAACACACTGCCCACTGATGCCCCGGTGCTCTATGATCTCTGGTCAGGTGTCAGGTCAGAGCTCTTGAGATCACACTAAATCAGATCAGACCCCCACACACAGAGAAGGTGATTTTTGGAAAAGAGAACCAAAGCGGAGAAATTTAATTGCATGCCAACTAACACATGGCTGTGATTATTCAGGTGACCAAACACACTCACAAACACAAACAGCACACGCGCACACACACAGCGTAGACAACGCACGCACGCACGCGCACACACACACACACACAGCCCTGTATATAAAATCACTACCAGACTGCAACTGTGTGCCAGCATGGAGGCATAATGAGCAGAACTCTTTCCATATGCAGACTCCATACTTTGGCTTGATTGCTTCCGAGTGCCCTGTGCCAAGAACAGAGAATGAAAAATAAACGGGCAACTCCAAGGCCCTCTCGTGGGAAAACAATACCCACCATTGAGCCCGCACAGGCTAACCATTCACCCCTTCTCTCCTATTAAACCACTAGGCTACATACACGGCTACTGCTACAAGGTCTACGGTCTAATCTCGCTTGGACACGCACGTAATGTACAGTCGCGAAGGTCACTCACACACGCACACAAAGCAAAAAACAAAGTGTCGATAACTGGACACACACACATGAACACACACAGAAAGAATGAAAGGGGAATACACACAGCACTGTCCAGCCCCAGCTTTCGAGACCACACCTGTCGTCAGCGTTCATGCCACGGCAAAGCGGTGTGCGCGCGGACACGCATGACTGTACACACGGACGAACGAACGCGCACACACACACACACACACACACACACACACACACACACAGCTCAGAGAGGGAGCGAGCGGGAGGGATCAGGCAATTTAACTCGCCTTACTGTGATCACTTCCTGTTAAGGGGACAAAAGGAGCTTGCTAAGAACTTTCACCCTCTCCCTCTTTCCTTCTCTCTTTCTTTCTCTGCCTCTCTCTCTCTCTCCCACTCCCTCCTTTTTTCCCCCCTCACTCTCCTCTTCTACAGTTCAATGACAGAAACAGTAGCTGCTGCTTAATTATGAATGAACAGAAGCAGAGACAAACTGCATGAGGAGGAGTGAAATTAACTGTGCATAATCTAGTGAGGCTTCCCCGTGTCCTCATCCAGCCCCGCGGCCCTCCCCCATCAGCGTAATCCCCAGGGATTAGGGGGCAGGACGGCGTGCGGAGCCAATTACATTGGACACACTTTCTGCTTCCATCCACTGTGGCACCTGGACTAAGCTAACTCACACATCTTAACTACTGGACAGTGGTGTGCGACCACATCAACCCAGTCATGTGTGTACACACACTGACACACACACCCCTGAGAACAGGCAGGCACGCACACACACACAAATACACAGACAGATTAACTGATCAAACACTCACAACATCACCTTTGCACACATAGATTAAGCTAAATGACGGCTCATACTGAAATTAACAGAGGCCAGGTCGTCAATAAAATGTTCACCGTGATGTACAGTAGGCCTAGCCCTAGGTTAATCAATAAAAACTGACAGTCATATCATACATTTTATGGCAATAACAAACTGCACCCTTTAGGACAATGAAGGCTTCAATATGTCGAAAATATTCTCTGTATCGTCTTTAGATGTTAGCAATGTATAGCCCGGAATAACATGAAAGCCATTTTTCTTAGAGAGCCTGGTCTATGTTCAGACCCCCCAGTTCAAGACTCTGAGCTAAAGATAGGGGACGGATGCCATCAAATATGGCTATTTTTATCCTGACTGACACTCCCAGCACTGCTACTCATGAAATGAAACACACAGAAGAAACACACACAAGATCATGTTGCAATACTACAAGCATACATACAAACATACAATTAATCTAGTATTTCATTAGGCCCCATAATCCACTGAAAAGTGTTGACCGCGGCTAATTGGAGGTGGAGCTGGCAGCTGTCTGCTTGGGCACAGGACAGGCCGGCAGGCGGGCGATTAGACAAGAGACAACAGAGGGGTCAGCTGGCAACTGGGCTGCTCTTCAACAACACAACCGTCATCACCAATAAGCCAACGGCTCCAATGGGTGCCCTGGCCACAATCAATCTCTCTCTCTCTCTCACACACACACACACACACTTTATTTGATTTAATTACATTAGGACTCAAATCTTCTGAATAATGCAGTAGATTAAAGCAGTTCAGCAATCTATCATGAGTTTTTACAGGTTCAAGGGCATAGGAAACATCGTCTCTTCCAAATGAACATGCTTCCTACAACCGCTGATATGGGACAGTACTTTACTAGTTGCTTGGCTTTAGTTTTATATAGTTCCCAAATGCAAAGTCCACGGACCGCCAACTTAAACATGATAAACAGTGATCTGCATAAAATCATGTCGGATAATTCTCTACATTAACGGCGGCAGTTACAGCGGCTGTGTTGGGCCTAGTGTGGCATCTTCTCGTCAGAGGGCAGACTGGTGCAGGCCCACACACACACCACACACCACACTCACACACTAATTATTTGTGATTACTACTCCATGTATCCGTGAGGTAGTACTTATGAAATTAATGAGGTTAATACTGTACGCAGTCGAATGATTTTCATATTTAAGAGGCACTAAGCTTGAACTCATCATGCATCATGATGACAGTATTGATCTGTGAGTTATGTTGCTGGACACACTGCAATATTGGAGTGGCGTCATTAACAGCCATATTCAATACGGCCATACGCGACTGGTTAGTCCAGAGGCTGAATAGCAGTCAGGACGGGACGGACCCTCACCCAAGTAGTCATGCAATAGACCCATTACCATTACAAGTCACACAAATTCCAACATTTGCATTCGGAGGCAGATCCGTAGGATTATGCAGGAGGACCGAGATAAGGCGGTCCTTTGCATTGTGTAATCATTTGAAATACATCAGACCAGTGCTTCCATTCCGCATGCAGACATGCACAGGTGGACAGACAAACAGACAGACGGACCCGATTACAGTAATCTCTTTGCCCCCAAACGGCGGGGTGAGGGTGAGAAATTGGGACCCTCATTGCATAGCTCTGCAAAACCGAAGACCATGAAAGAGGAGCCATGCCAAGCACTGTGAACCCCACACAAAACAACACATACAAAGCAGGTTTGAGTTGGAATACTTCAGAGGCAGAGAACGAGCCTATTCTGGATCCAAGACATTTTAAAAGATTTAAAAGGGGCTATGTGAAGGATCTTAAAACTTTTCCACAGGACAATGAATAACAACAGAAAACGATGAACTAACCATTTTGAAATGTGCGCCTATGCAGGGGCGTCGCTAACAGTTGAAAACATTCGGGGCCAAACGGTTCTCCTAATACCAGCGCTGTACGATCTTTGCTAGTACCCACCTAGCATTATATGTTCATGTTATGCTTAGCTTAAGGAGAACGAATCATTGAGGAGTCACTAATTTCGTTCTACAAAGGCAAGCCCCAAACTATAGGCTAGTGACTGCAGGGCAGACTGATAACCAACTATGACAGCATAACTCTGCCACCTCCTTGTCCTTGCTGCCTTCATGGTTTCCTCAGAACTTTCATATAGCCTACCATATCGGAAATGTAAACAATGACATGCCCAACCCTGGAACTGGCTCTTGCTTTTTCTTGCTTTCTCTCTCTCGCTCTATGTAGCCTACATTCCAAATGATGTCTTATGGTAAGGTAACGTTCAAATTAGATCTGCTGCATGAAGGAGAGTGAGAGGACACCCATGTCCTGCTTGTATGCTTGATAAATAAGTCTCTCTCTTATCTCGATTTTACTGCACAATTGGAAAAATAAACTAAATCGACAGATGGAGTGGTCAAGACAACTGGAATCCTGCACATAGCCCCTTTCAAATACAAACAGATGGTCCACTGAGAGTTCAACTAAACAGTAAGTACTGCAGCAGGCGGTGAGGGACGGCAGTATGCAGGAATGGACACAGGAAGGCAGGGCGGCAGGCGGGCAGAGTCGACAGGTGTGGAAGTGTCTCACCTCTGGGAGTATGTGTAGGCTGAATGGATTGAGGCAGGGGGATGAGGGTGTGTATCGGAGTGAGCCTTAGGCATCATGCCTGCTACCATTCTTCAGCAGCACTGACTGCAGGAGTCGAGGCAAGATGCATTACATGAGGACACCGTGTAAACAATCAGTCAGCACACACATCTAATGTCAAACAGTTCAAGGGAATTTCTGTCCAAAACCATTTGTTGCAAGCCTCATCGTTTTTGTTATTTGACAGGGCTCATAGACATTTGGCTACTTGATCTGCAGTCAGTGTCACATTGCTTTTCCCAAAACCAGTCCCAGTCCCTTGTTGCCCTGAAACTGAGTCTTCCTGCCACATTAACAGTTCCCAGCTCATAAAAGGCAGCTCCCAACTGTCCTGGGAACAGCCAGCACACCATCCAGCCAACAGCCCAGCTGCTAAGAGTCTGATCAATGGAGTCACTCTCAAGCACCCCCCCCCCCCCCCCCCACATACACCCCCATTTACAGTTGCCCTGGAAACTGGCCAAGTCACTGCCAAGCTATGAGACATCAGGACACTAGAGCTAGACATCTCAGATGTCACATCTCCATGCTAGACATGAGCCAGGAACTAAGCGGACAGACAGACATTCAGAAATTGTCATAAAGTGATGGTCATAAAGTCATAAAGTCTGGTCATAAAGCTCACATGACATGAACTGACTTGTATACTAATGCTAAGGATATTTGCTAAAAGTTGTAATCTCATGCGGAGATTGAAATGTCCTGCTGCCAGTTCTAGCAGCCTGTAGATCAATTACCCCAATTTATCAATTGGGCGCTTGTGGGATACACTTTCACTACATTTACCAGGTCTTGTGGTAGCTTATCACATTACTGATTTCAGTCCGGCTATGTTACATTAGTTAACCTTGCACACCAACATTTACCCTGCCTTCAGTAATGCTGTGCATACTACTGGCTGTTTATTTCTAAAAAGGATTGACAGAGCATACTCCAAGGCAATCACCACTGATAAGTCAGATGACGGCTACGTCAAAGGGCAGAGATCAATTCTATCCCTTATTACAATCGTTCTTTACAACATGCTGGTATTTACAACAAGTTGTCTAATTTGGCTATACATTTACAGGATCAACAACCTACTGTACTTGACCACGTGAGCATAATATTTCAATTAACGTTTTCAATGCATGTCAATTGACACTTATGTCCCTGTTAGTGTTGTTTGAATATGAATAAACTCTAAAAGCTTTCCTTCTTCATGCTGTAGATAAATATATGGTAGCAAAATATGAAATCAATGTCCACCTGTTAGAGCAACAACGGTAGCAGGTTGAATGCAGACAGAATGACAAGCGATTAGTTCTAAGAAGTGAATACAACGCAATGCCAAAACTTACCGGTAGCTTGATTAAGCTCACAGTCACATGCAACGTTACAACGAAAACAAATGGTTTGTAAAATGACAATGAGCTGTGACTGTTACACTTGCCTTTAGATCCGGCAACGCAGCAACCCGAACTTGACCGTTCACAGCTTCGCGCTACCGACAAAGGCGTGCTGTCCAGTGGGCGTGGAGAAAGTTGAAAGTACAGACGGAGCTCCTCCATAGATTGGAGGTGGTCTTTGGACAGCATGCAGGCTAAGCTTGGTTTGTTCGTTGCTCATTGTTAACTCAATGCCCCGGTTGGATACTTGGGAAACCTCTATCCATTCACTCAAATGTCGTAATGTCTAAGATTCTTGATTACTCCGTTTCTCTACTTCATAAATAATGCCCATGAAAATAGAAACGACGTGTCTCAGCTTTTATCATCACCAGAACATCTTTATTCTGACAGACTGACTTGACCTGTGACCTGAACAGGTGTCGGTCTACTCAGGCTTATCAAGCAACCAATTTACAAAAACTGGAGGCTAACTGGATAGCAAAATAGATAAATCTGATAAAGAACCAAAGGTGAACCAATTAGGCAACACCAACTGTGCATTCATTAAAACTTCTTGAGCTTTAATTTGTCCTATAACAATGGTTGCGTAATGACCAATATTACTCAGTAATTAACCTTAACGTAGCTGCTACCAGGTTATCAAGTTGACACACATGAAATCAACCATTCGCAATCAGCATACCCGACATCCCATTTTGCTGGGCTGTTCCTAACCAGAGATCAACATTTAAACTATTTTACTTGGATGCCATAAATGGTTGGCACACAGGTGGCAAACTAATGAACTGGCTAGTGACAGTTAACATTAACGCTAGCTAAATTACCTTACTCTTACCAGAGACACTTAAAGGAGCTTACCCTGAAATTACATTATGATCAGATTAATGTAATGAGCTAAAATGATCAGAGAACGGCGAATCTGAGTTAATATTCAGTTGCAATCCAACTATGACCAGAGAATGTCTAATAAATGGGCTCTGCTATGACAAACGGATCACAATTCCAAACTTTAGCACAGGAAGTTTCATCACCTTAACTTCACAACTAGATATAAAATGCTAACGTTAAAGCAAACATTACACGTATTTAATTAGTTAAAATAAGCTTACCTTGCGTTGGTCAGGTTATGTGCAGAAGTCGTACAAAGTAACTTTATCCAGGATGTAAAGTTATCTGCTAATGATACGTTGCTAAGATGCTATGGACTAATTTTAAAAAATAGCTAACCTCAACAGTTAGCAAGTTGCCTACCGAAAACAGTTGGTAAACCAGGGTAAAACTCGTTATAAAGACAGGGGCCGATTGTTGCCTTCCTGACTATGATGTGGAGGTCCAATAGTAAACGGTCTAAAAGTCTGCGTTCATCAAAGATCACAATTTACACATAAACGCATACACAAGTTCCTAAAAGCATGGCTTCCTGCCCTTTCATGAGCGACTCAGGTATCGGTTCGGTCCTTAATTAATGACGTCAGCCGATGAAAGGTGACCTTTAGCAGCCAGATAAAACTCTCAAAAACACTGCACGATCTGCTCATTGTTTTTTGTTTGTTTGCTTT
The DNA here is from genome assembly GCF_963854185.1 of Sardina pilchardus. Taxonomy (NCBI): domain Eukaryota; kingdom Metazoa; phylum Chordata; class Actinopteri; order Clupeiformes; family Clupeidae; genus Sardina; species Sardina pilchardus. The sequence goes on from NC_085015.1 coordinate 20,918,177, forward strand.
ACGGACTCCCACTAATTCCTTTCTGATCAAAGCAAATAACCAAACAAAAATCCAAACATGGGTCCACAAAAATGTATTTTTTAGGTTTTATTTGGATTGGTGGGAGGTCTAGGCCTTACTAAATTGTGTAATATAGGCTATCCTATGTAATGAAATGGCATAACATTCAATGTTCTAATTAAGTATTTATTTATTTAGCATATATCTTTCATTACATATAATCCCATATATAAAAGTATGAAACAACATTTCAAAGTGCAAAACTGGAAAAAGTGCTCAAACATTCCTTAACCTTAACAGACAGTTGTGTAAGAACCAGCATGATCAAGACCATTAAAATGATGTGACATAATGTAATCAAATACAAATATAACATTTAAACCACTGAAGTGACATTTTTTGTGAAGATCTGCGGACAAATGTTCGTTAAAATACAAGCATTCCATAAAACAGTAAAACATATAAAGCTGTTGGCAGTTAGTGCTTTCAATCCTATGATGGCTTCTAATTCTTTGGTTCCTCTTCTGGAACAGGTCATCATCTTGCTGAAAATGGCTTCACAATCTTCATAGAGATGTAGTTCTGAAAGCAGTCAGAAAATAATATACCAACATCAGACAGCTGATCTCACATATTAGAAAACCTTTTACAATGGTGCAAAACTAAAGACATAACTAATCAGTTATTTACTGAAATGAAAATAAAACCACGCAGCCTACAATAAATACAAAACAGGATGATGCACAAGCTGATGTCTTTTCAGCTGTAGCTTTGTAGATTGGTGCTTACCGGGAGTGAATACAGCAGGATTCCAAGGAAGAGCAAGACCAGGATGAGCAGGATCAGCCCAATGAACAGCCATTTAAACCTTCGCCAAATAATGAACTTCATGGTCTTACACGGATTACTGAACCAGAAGAACGATGTTTCAGGACGCCTGTTAAAGAACAAAAGGAACAAGAAGGATATTCATGTTTTTCCCATCATTAGTTTCAGTACCATTATGATGCTTTACCCTTGTTAAAGAGAAAAGTAGGCTTTGTAGGTTCATTTTTACTTATGTCAAGATCATCTTACTTTGGTGGGTCCAGTTTTGGGTGCATATTTGGGTCATCGCGGCCTTTTCCTGCCGGTCTCTCATCTGCCTCAGTCTCAGGCACTATCTCCAGGGACAACTCCACCTTCCCCTGGAGACCACATAGCGCACACACACACACACACACACAGAGACACACACACACATTCCACAATGTCACCAACCACTCTATTAAACTGTCTGTAGAGATCAACTTTGTAAAATAATATCTCTCTCTCTCTCTCTCTCTCTCTACACACACACACACACACACACACACACACACACACACACACACACACACACACACTTACTCCAAGCTCTTTTATGCCATCCTTCTCGACCACGCAGGGCCACCACCCTCTGACAGCCTTCTGGTGGAAGAGTGACTTGCTCACATCCCACTTCTGGTGAGGAATTTCGCCCTCTTTTGACAGCATGTCAATACTGCACTTGTGTGACATCTTTGTTGGTGGGACGAGGTGATGCAAGTCAAGTTCAACAGAACCTGTAACAGAGAGAGGACAAAACTCCAGTGGTTATTGTCAATAACGTATTATTGAAATACGTTTTGAAAGTTATGGTGGTCTAAAAATAGTTCTCCTCATCAAGACTCACCAAGATAGTCATCCAGTGAAAATTTGTCATTATCCCATATCTGAATGATCAGCTTAGGTGGTATCCTAAACTCAGTCTTGTCAAGACTCCAAAAGTGTTCCTATTAGAGACAAAATGCATTAAAAGAGACAAAAAAATGGATGGAAAGTGTATACTCAACAAAAGAAAAAAGAAAATAATTAAAAACGTTTGAGAATTAAAAAAAACAAAAACCCATTGAAACAGAACTTACCTTTTTGGAGACAAGGCAGAGCTGCTCAGCAGGCAGGTACTCAAATGGAAACACGTATCTCCAATTGAAGTTGCCGTCTCCGTCCAGAGAGCGGTAGTGCACATCCGTCTTCTGCTTGTCTTCCTCCATGCCTGGCATCCAGCTGAAAGGAAATAAAAACAAAACAAATCATTCTAGGTGACTGTATCAGCACGGAAGGAGTTCATTTGTTCACAGACAGGTTCATTATCACTACACAGCTATATAGACCTCAGGACTTCACAGACCATCTCATCCAAACTGGCTATCCCATCTAATAGCAGGGATTTCTTTTCTAATTTGTCCAAAACACCTTTTTTAATGCAGCCATTTTGACACGAAATAGTAGGACAAACACAAGTTTTACTAATGATATGAATTAAGGTTCCGATTCTAACATATTTAAATTGAAGAGAATGTAATTGGTCATATCTGTTCTTCTTGCCCAAGACTTTGTCAGAATGGCTACTCTAAAAATGGTCTAGAGGACACAGCACTCTCAGAGACAATATACTGAATGTTCACCTTTCACCTTTTTCTTGATCTCTTACCCTTTGACATAGATGTCGCTCATCCTCTCCCCAGTAACGCTGGTCTCATCCAGAATCACATCAGTGGTGTTCCAGACGACCACACGCAGGAAATACCTGATGCAAAATAAATGTCAGTATTCAGGAATAATGTTTTTCGTAAATACATATGTATTTTGGTTTCTGCTCCACGTGTCTTACTTTTGAGCCTTGCGGGGCGCAATCTCAAAGGGAGGTCCTGGATGGCCTAAGCTTTTGGGGAAAACATCCACCCACATTTGAAGACTCCCCTACAAAGCGGAAAGTATTTCAAACATAGCCGGGGAGAGAAAGATATCGAATTTCAGAATCGTGTCTGTGTGTCTGCGTGTCTGCACCGGTCTGCACCTGAGAGAGAGTGGGCTGGAAACTGCTGTAGAGGGTTCTGGTCTCCACGTGTTCCGGAACTAGGCCATGAGTTCTGAGCACGTGCAGTGCAATCCTCTCAGCCGGTGGACCCAAGTGCTGGTGCATCACCTTGTTGGCCTCTACAAACACACATCACTACATGAGACTGGAAGTACAGTATGTATGTGTATTCAAAGTCCAGGATAAACCCAAGATATTATATGGAGAGGCTGTAATGTGTATGCTGGAAGATAACAAAATATACAGTACATTGAGCCATGTTGGAATAAAAAACACTTAAGCAGTTACCAAGAACACGTACACTAAAAGGTTCTACTAAAAAAAAATTTTGGACTTTACAGTGTACAGTAAGTGAGCATACTACCCACTCTTCAAAACAAATCAGGCACTATAATGTTTTCCTATATCAATAAACTCAATAGTCTCAAACGTGTGTGCATATTAGGAAAGGCTTACCAAATTCCTCCAAGCTGTGCTGTTTTCCGGCGAAGTACAGTGTGTTTCCGTTGTCCTCAGTCCGGGGCGGAGAGATGCCCTTGAGTCGGGCCAGATTCTGGAGGATCTGAGAGGGCTTCAGCTGGTCCCTCCACTGGTTAATGCCAGAGCTGCAAGAGTCAGGCGTCATACATTAGTTAGGTCATGAGGCTTTATGGATATTTCCCCCTAAATCTAGCAAACACACCAGACATGCCTTCAATATCACATACCGTAATTTCCTGACTATTAGCTGCGGCTTATACATTGATTTTGCTAAATTTCTTCCACTATGAGGTTAATAGGGGGGCAGTTAATATGGTGTTAATATGGTTTTGTTTCTTTTAACTTGCATAAAACACTGTTCTGCGGCTTATACACGATGCGGTTTATATGCTGGAAATTACTGTAGGCATATCTGGCACTGATATATCAAAGCAGCTAGCAAGCTACGATCTATCTCATGGTGCTGTAAAGGCTGTTGTTATTACTTTTTTGATTTTGCACAAAACTACACAGTCTATATACCCTGACTTAAGAATGCTTAATCCTCTGATTAGTGACCAAGTTAAACCAGAACAGACGTTCATTCAAACAAGGTCCATAATGTATGGAGTTCAATTAAAGTGCAAGTGGAAGGGTTCTTACACGCAGTACGTCTGAGGTAAACCGCAGTAGGAACCAAAACGAGAGAGGAAGCGGTTTTCCAAGTCGATCACGGTCTCTCCGACTTTTTCATCCCGGGTCAACAGGTCGTAATCATAGACAGAAATCTTCAGGTCTTTGTCTTGTGGGAGGAAGCATGACAGCTCAAACATCCTGCAGCAGAGAGGGAAGATGGGAAGATTCAGTTCTATTAAGAAGCAGGTACTTAAAATAAAATAAAATAAACAAACAAATATGTTGAGGTTTCACACATTACCTTCCAAACACAGGGTTTGTGGTGTTTGGTAAATAGTTGTCCCGGTCGTCGACAGACTTCTTTCCCAAAGTTAACTTTATATATGGATCACACTGAACATATATGAAGAAGAAAACAGATCTTTAGACATTAACAGATTAAATAATCCTGAAATCTCCTGAAAAAAAGACAATAATAACAGAATTTTCCAAATATTCAGGGAACCTGGCCCTCTAATAGCCTTTACCTCACCCCCTGAAAAGATGCCTCATCATAGTACACAGTACACAGCACACATTATATGTAGTACATGGAGTACAGGCTGCTTGACTGCTCTGAGCAAAACTCCCTCCAGTAATGTGCTTGTGCCTGACCTGGATGGATGCTGTTGTCTCTGGGCAACCTAACCCACTAAAGTGATGCTTCATCATAGCCCCCACTCTACAGCATGCACTCCTGCCTGAGCCCTAGAGCTGCTCAACCCTGTAGATGAAGGTTTCTATCTGATTAAGAGCCCTCTGGGCATAGACCCCCGAAGTTGAGAGAGAATGTATTAAAAGTGTGCCTGACCCGGCCATTGTTGTCTTTGGGCTGGAGGGCCTGAGCCCGCACTACGTAGATCCGCACCAGGCACTCCTGGGGCCCACTCTCCGGGAGCGCCCGAAACTGGCGGGGTGGGGGGGTGACCCCAGGGTCGTCAGAGAGGGGGTACACCTTGAACGAGCCCTGCGGGACACACGGGGAGAGCGAGTCAGCGTGCCACTGGAGAAGTCTTCAAAAGTTAAAACAAGTTCTTCAAAAATAAATAAGTTCTAACTCTAACTTCCACTTCCTCTTGGCAGCAGGCAATTAAAAAAAATCTTTCTAAACTTTTTAGTTCCGATAACATAAGGTACAGGTAAGTTAACAATAACTTTCCACACATTGCCAATCACAACAAATAACAAAAAAAGGGCCTGACCTTGAGTTCTCCAACAACTGAGGGGTCGTGTTCCCCATGCTCGTTCTTGCCCCTTAGCAGCTGGAAGGTGCTACAGAAATCCGTGAGCCCCTTGAAGTCCTCAATTTTCTCCAGTTCCGTGTCATACACCTGACAAGGCATTCAGACAACACTGATATTAACTGATGGCCCAACAGCAAAACCAATATTGATATACTGTATGAATAGTGGCCAGTGATATTCCTTGAGGACAACATGCGACCTTTAGCCAAAAACAGTGGGTGCTTCTCATTTGGTCTTATACATCCTCCCTTCCTTCCTCGGTCCTCGTCCTCACTGATCTAGATAAAGAATGATGGGGCGGCAACAATGGGATAGTCTATCCAGTGTTAGTTATACTGTAGATCAGTGGGAACGACTCTGAAGGACCGAGGATCGAGGAGAGAGTTTGAAAGCCACCCACTGAAATGAAATGTCCTACTCACTTTGAGAGTGTCATATCCCTTCTGCCTGTAGGGGCCGCACTTCTCATGCTCTCCAATGGAGGCGTAGAATTTACTCCACCAGTCAACCACCTCTTTTTCCTGCCACAACATTTCATTGGGTTGTTAAATGGGAAGACAAATAGCAGGGCAAAGGGTGGAGAATAATATGGAATATGCTGTGCAACTGCCCAGTCCCAACAGGATTTCAACAGGACTGTCTGTGGTGTAAGTTTAAATACTTCACTCGAGTCCTCGGTCATGTATTTAATTAGCCGACTGAACACAAAATAATAAAATAAGACAAATTCTTACCTTCTCCACACGCTGACAAAGAGTGAAGAAAAAAGAAGCAGCATTAGAATCCAACAGTGACATTGAAATAGTACAGTCAATTTCATACATGCTGAATTTAGATGAATTTAAGGCTGGTACTGATTTCATGTTGATTGATAGAAATGATTATCATCGTTTCTAATCACAGATTACAAAGGAACCCTGTGAGAGGTGCACAACAGAAAACACTCCAGAATTCCAGAATTAGCACTCATTCAGAAGAATGAATTCTAATTTACATAAGTCATTCACCATGTCATGGAAGAAAGCCAGGTCATTTGCATGGCAGGTACTTTAGGCACTTATGAACTGGAGCCAAGCAGTGTAAAAAATGTTTCTGTGTTTTTTTATGTGTGTCCTGTTAAAATCATCTTTGCTAATTGCCAACTCCCCCAAAGATAGCAAAGAATCGTACACTTCTCCTATGAGCCAGGAAGCATCGAATGAATGAAAACGAGTCAGGAACGGAATTTCATGAACCAATTCATGAAATTGCTTCAGAAAATGAGAAGCCCACGTTGGCCCTCATGTTCTCTTTACTGATTAATCAGCCACGCATGCTTGGGACCGCAGAGTACATACTATATGGTGAGGGGTGCGGGCCATTTTGTCTACTGCAGCAGACATACCATGCAGAAACTGGAAGTCAGAATGTTGACCAACAAGTGAAATGAATGTGGGTGATATGACGTGTTTGGAGGCCATCATAAAAACATATGGGATGATATGATATTAACATGATTTAGATATAGACCATAAAAAGAACAAATATATGGCATAGACACTATAACACTACACACTACACTATACGATTTAAGTGCTGACTATGAAGGGCATCAAATGTCACACAGACACGGTTCAGAGTGAGAGTTTGGTCTGGGATATCATACCTCTGCTTCCAGTAATGGTCTGGTGTCATCCATATTGATAGCCAGGTCAGCAGGAGGAGAAGCCATCAAAGCCACTGCAACACAAAACATTCATGCACATTTAATATTTACCTCTGAAGGAACACAGAGGCTGACTTCATTACTATGGTGAAGCAGACTTCAGGGCTATCACAGTGAAATGTACAGTAAGTGCTATGTGAAGATTGTATACTACATTAAATGTTTTTTAGCTCTTGAAATCAGTGGCAACACCATTCAAGGCTGATTATGGATGGATGGTCATACTTTTGGAGGTGGCGGACACATTGGGTCTGATTTCGAAGGGGTCACAGCGGAACTGCTCCAGGGACATGATGGTGCACTGGCCCACCACAGGCTTCCTGCCAAAGGGCCGATGGTCGATCACCTTCAGCACAATGGGGGGCGTGTACATCTCCTCCTTGGGAAGGAGCTGCAGGGAACAGACAGCCGTGCTGGTCAGATGCTGCCCTTGGGCGTTAAGTTTGGAAACTGAACTAGAAAATTCGACTGTCATCTCTCTTCGGGTGAAACATTAGGGGGTGAGGGGCAGGATTTACAGAGCTTAACAGGGGAGCTACACCAGGCCCGTAACTGAAGCGTTCCATTTGCGTTGCGTCTGCTGCAACAATTAGTTTCCACTATAATCAATGGAAGTAATGTAGCTACACCAGACGTAATCACGGCGCGTACATTAAAAAATATATACGGTAGATCAGTCTACTAATAATGAGTTTTATGCATTGCATCTCCTGGTGTAGCTTCCCTAGGAATTCTGTGGATTATACAATGCCGATATTGGTACGACCTTTTATTGTAATAATAGGACAAAACAAATGATTTTTCCATTCTCTGCCAAGGACACTGGAAGTGAATTCTTCTCACCACTTTGAGGAAGAGGACGGATTCGGGGAAGTTGGGGCTCTTCTTCATGTTCCTGATGGTGGCCGAGTGGACCACCTCGCCCCCGCACTCCACCACCAGACTGGGAGACGACACGCTGGCCAGCTGGTACGCCTTCATGTTGCGCAATCCCCACGCCAGAATCTGAAACCAACACACAGTGGGATTTTTTTTGTTAAAGTATATATTTTGCCCTTTTTGCCTTTATTATGATAGGACAGTGAAGAGGTAGACAGGAAGCAAGTGGGAGAGAGAGATAAGGTGGGATCGGGACATGAATGCAAGCCGGATTCGAACCTGGGTCCCCGTGGGCACTCGGAGCGCTGTAGCCTGATGAACCACAGCGCCCCCACACACAGTGGGATTTGAGCTGAACTTTCACCATACTTTACTTTTACACACTATGAGGAACGATCTGCACATTCCCCATACTAAAGGCTGACAGTAAATGACTACAGGATACTGCAAACAATATAATTTTTAGCATTTTGACATTTCAAACCTAGTTGCTTTTTATATTCCACGTAATTTATGGTAGGACTTGTGCTCAACTGATCCAACTCCAGGCAGGATGTTATATCAATAGTCTAGCACCCAGTTTTCCTATACACAACATATGATAGGCAGATATATGTACAGTATAGGCAGATAGGCTATAGGCACATATAGGCCCTTTGCTGACCCCTCCACTCCTCTTACCTCAACAGCAGTGAGCTGGACCACAGGCCTCACACCCTGGGGCACCATGTACAGCTTCTCCCCCCTCTTAGGAGGGACCAGGGGCAGGTCTGTGTCATTGCCCTGCAGAGGGGACAATCACACACTGCTTACAATGTAGATGAACAGTTAGATTAATATACATTCATTTATCTAACAGACACACACACACACACACACACACACACACACACACACACATACATACTGTACATACACACACACACACACACACACACACACACACCTTATCCTTCAGAATGAGCTCTGCGGAGACCAGGATGTCCCCTACGTGTTCTCCCTTCTGCATGACTGGCTTCCAGAGTAGTTTGGGGGAGCCGTCCATGCCCGGGTGCAGCTTGACCAGGGGCTTACACAGGCTCCTGCCCAGCAGCTCATCCTTACCCTGGGGGCAGAAGCAACACTGGAGATCTACACACAGCTCCAGCAGACTAGATCCAGTGTGTACAGATACCTCTAAGAAAGTTCATGACTCTGACATACTTTCTGTAGGAGCTATGACTATGCCAAATCTACATGAGTCCGTATGTTCACTTAAATTTCGTAGGGCCTAAGTAGAATTTAAGGTAAACAAACAAAAACCAATGCTTTCTCATAGAAAATGTTTCCACATTTCCCACAAACATTCTTCAATACACAGACCATCTGCACCAATGTTAGTGCTAAAACTGCATTTTCTTTGCTATACCATATATGCTCATATGCAGCCGATACGGGTCTGCGGACTCCTATAGCTACCCACCACTTGGTCTTTGTCGAAGATCTCCAGCACCACGGGGGGAGGGTTGTGCTCCAGGGCCTGAGGGTCTCCGTAGACCTCCACGCTGTTGAAGATCAGAGTCTGGTCCCATGTCGGGTTCAGTGAGGACTTGACCGTCTCCGTGGTTTTGCTCATGTGCAAGAAGGACACGTGCGTGTACGGATCTGTTTGGAGCGACAGGAGGGATAGGTTTAGCTTTTTTTTTAATCGCAGAATAGCAATAAAAATAGCAAACATCCCCAATTGCTTTAGCATATTGCACAATCTGGTGGACTCATATTTTGCATCCAAGTACATGTTCTACAACACAACTGAAAAAATACAAACCTCCCTGTAATCACAGCATGATCGTATCACTGATATGGAGATAATTATTGAACTTACATGCTGAGCAGTTGCATGTAGTTTCTAGAAAACAAATTGAGCAGCCTGCTCTCTTACCAGAGAAGCTGTCTTTGTCCAAAGCCATGAGGTTCCTGGCCTGGTAAACATACACACGCAGGTGGTAGACAGAGGCTCCTATAAGAAAAAGGGAAGAAAAATGTCAACATTACTGAACCTCCATCCATTTGTCAAATATAGCACACAAATGCACTTGTAGTACTGAGCTATTTTAGACCCATAAATCATTTTTTGCACAACTTATATGTTAGTAATGGCATACGGAAACGTTTTTTGACAAGAATTACACACTGGAGGGAGGCTGAGGTGCACAAAAATCAAGTGATCTTACGGTCAAATGTACAGGAGACAGTGGGAGTGTTAGCGCCGAATGCTTTGCTGGACTCTTTAGAGCCCTTTTCCTCATGATCTATGCCCTGCAAACAGTGAGGAGAGATGTTAGCAACCCCTGGAGTTCATGCATCAACAACAGCAACACTTATACATCTATTCAATTTGATTCACATTGTTTAAATCAATAACAGAAAAATCCCTGTAGGCCTTATGGGAAGTTTTACAACCGAAGATTATCGCTAAATGCATACTGTATTGACATGTTGAAATTTAAAAAATTGTCTGGCAGATTGAGTGATTGACCATCATGTTGCGTTTCTTTGCAGCCCTCTAAAATTACTAAATAAAATAGTGTTGAACAGAATGGACAAGATCCTGAACACAGCTACTCACCAGCGCCCCCTCCAGGTTGAAGATGGCTGACGCTCCAACACGATGGGCTGGGGCCATCTTCCTCCTCCATCGCCGTCGGCGGAATGTGTCCGACGAACGCTCCTTCTTGTGGAACTTCCAGCCAATCAGAGAGGTGTATTCCCAGCCCTCTGGATCTCCCATATCCCTTTTCTACCAATCAGAAAAGATATGATAAAATATCAAACAGTCAACGAGTAACCAATGAACACTAATGTTTTAAATCATTACTCATATAAAATCAGTATACAACTCAGCCAGTTAAGGTCTACCGTAATTTCACTTGGGAGATTAAAATGGAGACATATCCCATTATGCAATACGTCAGACCTGTGCAGCAGTCAAACATTCATCTAAATTCATGTTTTAAAACAGTCAACGGCAGCACCAGTGATGGTCCAGAGGTCCCACTTTAAACTGACCTCAGCAGCGGTACCAGCAGCAGCTACCCTCTTCCTGGGCCGGACCAACCTCTTCCGCCGGTGCACATGGTACATCTTCTCAGCAGGCACCCAGGACTTGGGCTTGTCATCTGGGGGGATGGTGATCCCATACTCCCACCCTGCGCACCAACACACAGCACACATAGACATCAAACACAGAAATCATTGGGATAAAAAAATATCAAGAATAAAATAGGTTCTGTAATGTTCTGAAATTGTGCTGGTCATTGTTTGTGGTCATTGCTTCCACACATTCGTTATCAGTGTAAAAATGAGGTCAAACTAAACTGAAATACAGTCTCAAGCGGCAATCCTCGGAGCCCAAGCAGAATTGCATACATTGAGGACCCTCGATGTGTATCGAAGAATTTACAAACTGAAGCATTAATGACTAAGTAAGGGTGGCAATATCAGATTCTAACTTTTAGACTGTTGAGAACCAAGATTCAAATAGAGATATAGGCCCCTTCTGATGCTCTCTCATGAAAATAATCCTCAAAAATGCAGAAAACCTCAAAAATGCACTTGTAAAGTGGTCACAGTATTCACAGCGGTCACATGGTCAAACATGGTGTCGAACCTTTCTCGTCCACAGCCCGATTGATGTCAAAGCTCCAGGCGTCCTCCCACTCCCAGCCAGGTGGACACTCAATCTCAGCCGGACTCTGGGCCTTCTCCCCGTTCTGAAAGCGCACAACACACACAACTGAAAGCAACCAACACACACACGCTGAAAGCAACTAACACACTCAGTGAAAGACTTCACACACCTCGTTGTGCTGCTTTATAGTTTGCATTAGATCAGTTTAGCAGATGCTTGTAAATACATCTCCAATCATGCAGAACATAAAGCATAAGGATTTGTGTGACTACTGCACTCAGAGAATGACTGCATTAAT